>NC_090926.1:908131188-908381188 GCF_040938575.1 Ambystoma mexicanum
GTGAGCTGGGTACCAAAGTCCTAACCATGCAAACCTGGACAGGAGGAGACAGGAACGGCAACTGATACCCCCTCCAGACGGATCCCATTAACCAGGAAGCCGAACCCCACCGGTCCCATACACCTCCGAGAAGATAGAGACGAGGAGCCAGGGAAAACCGCCAGTCACTGCACTTGCACCAGAGGGAAATCACAGGACGTTGAAACAGGCCTGCGCCACAATATAACAGCATGCTTGTCAGCCCACAAAAAGATTTGACCTATCAAAAGGAAGATAATGGACAGCCCAGAAGTCCAGCAGACTATGGCCCCCTCAGCCGACAGAGGAGCCACCAGGCTGGCGTCAAAAGGGCAGAGTACTGTCACAAAGCGGGGCAAAGCAATCCATCCCGGATAGCCGACATCAAAGGCAACCCCCTACCTGAGGTATGCCTATACTGGAAAACCCACTGAAGTGACATCCCCTCCACCGGCACCAGGGGCTCTGAGAACCCCTCTAAGCACAGACATGTGTCACCATGTGCCCTATCCCTTCCCACAAGTCTGAGAAGAGGCGTGAAAGCAACACGTCAGCACCGGAGGACCTAGGGCCTAAAAGAAGAGACACTGTGAACCCCCTGCATGGCCGTTACTTCCATGATCATTTTCCATAATCCCATGCCGGACAAGGGAAAAGCAAATCAACTCCTTTGACTTTCCCTTGCGCAGTTTAGAGGAAGAGGACAGGACAAGGAGTCTGCGTCCATAGCTAGCACAGACCCAAACACACCACATGACTGAGAGGTGGCTTGAGCCCTGTATCCAGTAGCTGGTAGCCCCATGCTCTAAATCGTTCCAATGCATCGGTCTAGGAAGGATGAAGGACCGAGTCAGCACTGCTGAGACTCGAACCCGAAGTGTAGACTATGCCAGGCCGGTACCCTTCCGGCCGCTTGCAGATGTTTCCAAAATCTGCGCCGTATTCACAGGCAGCACGCAAGGAATGCAGCCAACATCCGGTGCATACTGGGCTGTGTGTGTGTCTGAGGAGCTGGTGGTATGTGACATGTCTGTGACAGAACAGAGCCCCGCACTTTCAAATACTCTGTCACAGTCACCCCACGACAAGAAGCAGAGAGTCCTCACAGCAAAAAAGGAAGGCTAGCCCATACTGCCAAGTGCTTGCCATCATTTCCAATAAAGATGTGTACACAGAGCACGAGGTAACGGCCTTTCAAAGGAGTCAAGATGGCCATACCAGCAGGAGAGGGGAAAAATATCAAGCACAGTCCTCCCCTCTCCTTACCTTCCCCCAGATAATGCAGCTAACATCCGGTGAATCCTGTGCTGTGTGTGTCTGAGGAGCGGGTGGTATGTGACATGCCTGCGACAGAACAGAGCCCCCACACTCCCAAAGACTCTCTGCCACTGTCACCCCACGACAAGAAGCAGAGAGGCCTCACAACAAAAGGGAAGGCTAGCCCATACTGCCAAGTCGAATCAAGATGGCCAAAACAGGAGGAGAGGGGAAAAACATCAAGCCCAGTCCTCCCCTCTCCTTACCTTCCCCCGGGCCGTGCAGGACCCGGGACACAATGCTCACGCTGCGGTCCGGAGCCCAGCAAAGAACCGAGCGAGGCAATCCAGCTCAACTGTGACCCCAAGCCCCGCAGGGGGCCCAGGAGCAGTGCCGCACCTGAGGGAGCCGAGGGCCCCGCCACACAGCCCCCCCCCAGGGGGCCAGCAATCGGTGCTCCCCAGTGCCCCGCACCGGGAAGAAAAAGTCCAACCTGCCGGAGGCAGGAAAAATTTAAACTGAGTGACATGGATGTGGGGGAGGAGTTATAGGGATTTAAAGAAATAGAAGAAGGTCCTGTGTCGGAGGCGGGTGCCTCATGAAGTAAGTACTGTGACGAGGAAGAGTGGACGTGGAGGTAATGCGCTGTTACATAAGAGACATGCCATGGTGACATTTTGTTAACTGCTGAGATCCTACTCCAGTCCAAAAATGCAACGTATGTTTTTAATAGTATTTTTTTAGAGCAGAATGCCAGACTTACTACCTTTGTAGCGCTAAGCTGTGTGTTTCAGAGTGAATTTCGGCGTTATTGCCCAACTATCCGGCGCCTAAGTAGGGGGCAGAAGGTGCGGCATGGGTCTGAGGGGTGGGTGGCCGGCTACAGGTGAATGGATCCCCGCGTGCAGGGAATCCCCAATCGTCTGTTCTGGAACATGGCTTTATTCCGGCGCTTCCGGACCAGTGTTCGAGAACTCCGATTGGCTGACCCCATTAGCCCGGTGCTAATGCAAAGTAACGCTGGCGGAATTAATAGCGGTGCTGCAAACTCAGAGAGATGTGTGCTACTGCTGTTATTTTTTATGAATGGCAATAAGCACTATTGGTGGTATGTATTTTTTATACCGCCACAAGCACAGTATACCAAACTACCAGATTTAAGATGTCTCCTCTGCAAAAGAGCGGTAAAGACAGTAACGTTTATTTTCATATCGGCGTCAGTTCCTCAAAAAATACGCCTTATGATTCCAGTGAAAGGATACCAGTTAAAAGAGGCAATTCAAATGAAATTAGAAAAAGAGTGAATAGGGAGTGGGCAAACGAGAACAAGAGAGCGGCGAGAAGAAGGAGAGGCATGGAGAACTAAGCGTAGGGACAGGGATAGAGGTGAGAATGGGCCAAACAACGAATGAAGGAGAAAGTCAGTAGGCCGAGAGTGGAAGGAACACGGGATGCATGCAGAGAGTGGTGTGGGGGGAGGGGCAGGATGGGGAAGGTATGGGAGAGAAAACAGATCAAAGACACGTGGGACAGTGAGAGGGGGAGAGAAGAGGGCGCGAGAAGGAAGGGGCGGGGTGAAAGATGGAGATTAAAAAGCTACTCAAAGCTCAAGAGAATCCGCACAGAAAAAAGATGAAAAGTGGCAGGTCAGGCTGACCGTCACGACGCTCAGTGCCTTGAATCGCTTCCAGAGAATACAACAGCAACCATAACACGTCCCACTTGGAGCAGATTCTACATCCCCAAACCTCAAAGCACTTCCAGGGGGAAGCAGGTCACAGGGAGGGTACGAGAGGAGGGGCGGAAGTAACGCTTCGCAGATTGTTATTCCCAGGACGCTGCTAGTGTGGGGGTATCTGTGACCAGAGGAGACCATTAAGGGCTGATGACAACAAGCAGGATGGGTGTCCCAGAACATGGGGGTCCTGACCCGGTACCTGCCACACGTGTCCCATGAAAGTGAAGTGATAAGGCGTGTTGTAATGCTTATTCATGGACGTGGTAGTGGGGACAGGCGCCAAGGAGTCGCTAGAGATCATGTAGTGTCCTGGCAGCAGGGCACAGGGTCCAGACCCACCTTTGCTGGGGGCACCCAGCGTACCTATCCAGATGCAGGGACCACTGCGTGACCATGAGGACACAGTCGAATCATGGCCTGGGGCACCCAAGCCAACACAGCCGGAGTTGCCCGGCAGGGGCTCCGGGAACATACATGCAGAGTTGCCCAGCAGGTGCTCTGCTAAACACCAGTGGAAAGGGACAGTGTTGCCCAGCAAGGGCACTGTCATAGTGGAGGGCCCTGCAGGCAGGCCCTCTGTCTGCTACGCAGCACCCGCATCGCCCTGCAGAAAGAACCACACCGCAGTTGGTATGGACTGGTGAGAAGGAAATGGCTCGCTCCTTTTATTCAGTAAGTCACAGCCATGTGACATTAGCACAAGCCCTAGGAGGGACTCGTTCCCCAAGAAGGGTGCACACCACACTGCTCCTTTTCCATAACCAACAAACAACATGGCAAGCATCACTGGACATCAAGTCAATTAACAGTCACAAAAAGTAACACTTGGAATCCGGTTGCAAACAATAGTCACGTACATTGGAACTCGGGTTGAGACAATCACTGCCTACAAGCATACTTTGTTAGCTTCAAACATAAAACATGAACTGAGCATTGGTACACATTTTAGGGTGACAGTGTTGGTGGACTGCTGGTGACACGTTGGAAATTCCACATTACAAAGGACCCTTCATTCAACTGGCTGAGTGAAGCCGCTTCACCATCCTCCTCCCGGCGGGAGCCAAGCTCACTTGGTGCGGGGGTAACGGTCCGCTGCTTCACACTCACCCTCAGCAATGCCACATAGGCCGCTTCATGACCTTCGTTCTGTGGGCACAGAAGAACTCTAGTCCTCCATTGAGCGCACACCGCGCTGGAAGCAGCAACTAGCCGTGCGGCCCCACTCTCAGCACGGCCTGTTTTCCTTTGTCGCCTTTGTTAGGTCCTGGACCCTCAGGGCGCCGGGGTCCAGGATCACCCTTGCTGGGGGCACCCAGCAGACACACAAGTACAGCGAGCACCCTGACCGCCCATAGACATACAGACTCTTCTATGGCGAGGTGGCACCCAGGCCAACACGGCCAATGCAGCCAGAGTTGCCCAGCAGGAGCACCGGCACATGCTTGCCGAGTTTCCTGGCAGGGGCTCTGCCAATACAGTGGGGAGGGGGGGGGGCATCAGGGACAGCGTTGCCCAGCAGGGGCACTGTTCAGTTAGAGGGCCCTGCAGCAGCAGGCCCTTTGCCTGATACGCAGGGCCAGAATCGTGCTTCAGCAATAACACACAGCAGGCAGGAGTCAGTTGGCATCGACTGGAGCCTGAGAGAACTTTGTCTTGCTGACAGTTTTGATCTGTCAGTGTGGGTTGTTGGATACCGAGGCTGTGCCTCATTACTCCAATTTCACTGTTTGACTGCGTAGTCGCGGTTTGATATGCTTCTTGAGCTGTGTTCTTGGCACAGTGGAGATGGTTTCACTGGATCAGCACTGTGACGGGCCGCGGATAGCGGTCAAAAGGATTTGTGGTGTTTGTAGCAAGTTTGTTGATCAGCGGGTTTGCGTTTTGTTCTAGTCCTTTGCAGAAGTTCCTGTTCAGCTTTGCTAGATGTTCATCTAACATCTCGACTCCCAGGTCCCTGTGCAGGTCGACTGTTCCTGCAAACAGTGGGGCTCCAGCCGCTATCCTCAGGGCTTTGTTCTGCCTGAAATGGCTACTCCCTTTTATTCAGTAAGTCACATGGTCACAGCCATTTGACATTAGCACGAGCCCTGGGAGGGTTTCGTTCTCTAAGAGGGGTGGCACACTACACTGCCTTCCTGACATCAAAAAGTGGAGAACGTTCCCAAACCAGGCCCCATGTTGAACAGTGCTGCGCTGGGTGTGCAAAGACTCTGAAAGTGCAGAGACTACTGCATAGATAACATTCATACTATACTCACATTAATTAAAATGGGTTAATTGGGGAGACTTCTCCCCTGAGGCCCCACACCCTTCCTTGCACAACCCAGACACTTTACCCCACCCCGTCCCCACCCCGTGATTTTTGCCACTTGCCGCATGCGTGAAGATTAGCACACGCTCTATTTATTGACAGGCCGCCATTAGGGAAAGGTGGCCTGTTGGGCCAAAAATGCGAATTAAAATGGTTTTCCAAATCCTGGGCCTCCCAGGAAGAGGTTTCTTGGGTGTAGAGTGCACCCGCACCTCTCCAACCAGTGCTGGAGCTCTGGAGAAACTGTGTGGACCCGCCTCACTGCATCGCACAGGTGCAGTGGCGGTCGGAGGGGGAGCTGCACAATACATGCTGGTGCGCTGCGGTGATGGCGGCATCCCCAGGCAACAGGACACTGCCTGAAGAAAATCCAGGCCCTGCTTGTTGCAGCATGAGTGTGTCAGTCCCTCAGGTCAGGGGAACCCCGCAAAGGCAAAGAAGACCCCCAGCTGGTGGCTGTGAACACAGCGGCCCCAAGTTAAGGAGTGGGCTGCCGGTGGACTCTTATATAGCACAGGCTGTGCATCTGTGCATCAGCACCAGTTCACTTGATGAACAGGGCACCGCCGAAATCAAGGGATCCCCGTCCCTGGGTGCACTGACGTGGTGGTGCCCCAGATGGTGGACGGGGAAAAGCAAATGAAAGAAACAGTGCCTGGAGCAGCCCAGCTTTATGAAAAACTACAAGTAAGGGCAGGCCCCAGCGCAGGAAATGGGCCGGAACAAGACAGAGCAGCGTTCCTGTAAGACATCACCTTATCATGGAAAAAAAGAGTGAAAGGACAAAAGTACAAATCATACTATATAGGACCACTCGCGGAAAAAGTTCACTCAGGATCTTTACCAGTTCCTAGAAATAAAATATTATTATAATTCAAACATATATTTTCTTGAGAAGAGCTGGCTCTGGCAGATACAGATCAGCAAACAACTTCCAGACGATGATGCAAGTCTGATGTTGAATCAGAGATGGGTAGATTTTCGTCACATGGAAGTTTCCAAATAGTTCTCATCTGTCAGTCAGGTTAGAGCTTTTGGTGCATTTGCACACACGTTCTGTTATTTGCCACGACAAAATAAAAAGATGATCCGGATGAACCAAGCTGCGAGGATGTAGAAAATAGTCTTAAATCGGAAGCCTATATTCCCAAAGAAGTTCAATACGCTGCTCAGCAGATTGAAGGAAAAAACTGAATTCATCAGGCAGTCTGTGATGTATCTCAGGCTGAAACTTCCATTTGACACAGAGGAGCTTGCCAGTGGGGAGTGAATACCTTTTGGATAGTCTTGTGTTTCTCCAGCAGGTCTCTGGCCCTTTGCAGCACTCTGTGTGATGCTTCCATAAAGGTTTCTGTGGTGCTGGTGATGTGAATCTTCATGTGACGGAGTTGTGCTAGCCTCAATGATTATTGCGGGTGTTTAAGAGGCTTCAGCTTCACTTCAGAGCAACTTAATAGCACTAGTTCAGTCTGCTCTGGCGGATGAAGGATGATATTGCAGCAGTCTACCACATCTGAGACAGGGATCAGGCTGGCAACTCCCACAGGCACACCACAACAGCTTGAAGCGTTGAACTGCACAATGTCGGATCCATTAGGTAGTAGTAGAGCTTTGTTACTAAACATTTCCATTCAAATTGCACTTAATGTACATATGGTAGAGTTTGAATTCTGCTCACATGTGTGGACCGTAGAAATGTCCTGACATCTTACATGGAGTGTTCTCACATAATCCTTCAGGGAATACTGATGAACGGTAGAGTCCCCATGTGCCACACAAGCATGGGTGCAGGGCACCTCATATATGGTTTGTACCCACTGATCTTTCACTTGATGCATGACGACTGTAATGGATCAAGAGTAAGACTCAGACAGTAAAATGTTTTATATTGGATAAAGACTTTTATTATTAAAGCAAAAAGAGGTGTTGGGGAAATTCTACCTATCAAGATGTCAAAATCAAAAAAGATTTCTCTGTCCTTTGTCCAAAATCCTAAATTGACCCTCACACACCTAACTCAATATAACGTGAAATGGGGATGTCTTCCAGCTGAACACCAGCAGCTTACTTTAAAAGTTCCAAAACACAAAGTTCTAAAGTGACAGAAAGAAAATCAACAAAGTTCCACCAGAGCAGGTACCTTCCCTTCCCATCGAGTTCTTCTGTCTTTTTAAATGTCACTCTTGTATCATTCCACAATTCCAAGGGGAAAGACTCTTCTCTTGAGTTTTCTCCACTTACACAGTACTTTAAAATATACAGTTCTCTCTATTCCACAATCCCAAGGGAGATGACTCTTCCCTTGAGATCTCTGAGTTCTCTCCACTTACACAACACTTTCAAATACATAATTCTCGCTCTTCCACAATTCTAAGTGGATGACTGTTCCCTTGCGTTTTCTCTGTTTACACAGCACTTTCAAATATATAGTTATCTCTCTCCCCCCTCCCTCTCTTTGTATCTCTGATTCCTTTTTGAAAAAGGGTTATGGTTCTAATCTTTCAATGCACAATTCAAGGAGGGGGGTGTACAGGAGGGCGGAGCGTCCTCTGACGGGCCCATAGGTCAGAGCTCACCCTCTAGTACCTGTAAAACAAGATAGCTGCACCTTGAGGAGGTCGGGGTGCAGGATTCTCTAACTCCGACACCATTCAATAAGGACAACTCAATAGTTTGGCAAAGTGAAGTCCGTTTAATGACAAGTACAAAATACGGGGAAACAAATGGTAATCAACAGAGTCACGATCGCCTGTCTCGCTTCAACTCCCAAATTCTTCATTCAGACAGCAACATTTATGGGCAAAATCCATCATCATTTGATGTGCAAAACTCATAAGTTTGTCATGCAATTCTATTGGTTGGAAAGGTAACTTAAGTATTGGTGCTATATCTGTATATG
Organism: Ambystoma mexicanum; assembly: GCF_040938575.1. Classification (NCBI taxonomy): domain Eukaryota; kingdom Metazoa; phylum Chordata; class Amphibia; order Caudata; family Ambystomatidae; genus Ambystoma; species Ambystoma mexicanum. The sequence continues at coordinate 908,139,412 of NC_090926.1, forward strand.
GTAACAGAGCATGCGGATTGGATAACTCTTATCGGGTGGGCATCTATGCCCATCCCACTACATCACTCATCATAGACGTCACTACAACTACAACGTTTTATTGGTTCTGCAAGCTATAGGACCCTAGATTATTTGGTACATTGTGATTGAGTGGGTTACACCCCTAGGCATAAATCTCCACTTTAATTAGCAGAATGCAGAATGGACACCCAAATGCGGATTGCCCCAAGATTCACCCTGCTTCCCTTCCTTCAATCAGCGCTTTAGGGCTATGTGTCAATTAGTTGGCTGAGGATGGCCTCTAAACTGCTTCTTATCAGGAAAAGTTATGGCATCCTCGGGTTGTGGGTGACAACAGACGTTGGTACCTCTTTGCACATGGCTAGTCACGTGTCTGTTCACCGTGAATCTGCTTCATTTTCCTTCTTTTCGTATATTTAATTCTTTGTTCAGCCTAGCCACCTGCCTGGGCCTCTTTATCTCGACCTTCATTGGCTGGCAGTTATGCTCTGAAGTTTCGATTCTTCCGAGTTGCCGCTCTCCTCCCTTCCTGGAGTTGACCTCGAATTCCCAAGCATGAGCTGTTTCTCGCTGAGTTTCGATTCCGCTCTTTCCTTCTGAATCTCAGCCTTGATGGCCCCTTGCAGCCTGGGCTTAGTTCTGCTTTACAAAATGGAGTTACACTTGTATAGCGTGCTTCATTGAGGTAGATATATAATTGGCGATTGCCGCTCTTTTCTTCTACTAAGCATTGCAAGCAGTACCGCTTCTTAGCTTCTTGCGTTCCAAGCCTATTTACATGCATTCAGTTAGTCGCATATTTTCATCTTACTTCATGGTTACGTTTCTTTTCGTTAACATCGTTTCTTCTTATATGTCCATTACATCGTTATTCTTTATTTTTCGCCCTTGTGTGTCAGTTTTCATTTGTCGTTTATGTTCATTTGTACGTCTGTCTGGGTTCTTTTGTTGTCACCGTTTGCCCTCATTAAGGCTCTTTGGGTCTCTTCAGGGACCGTTTGTAAGTAATCTTTGTTTCGTGTCAGCTGCTGGTTTGGTTGTCTCAGTGGGTACTTTGCAGCCCACGTTTGTCTGGTTATTGGCGCTTCAATAGGTATACATGTCCTTCTGATGGGTACTGGACAGAGCCCCACTGTGGTTCTCTTTTGGTTCATTTGCTCCTTATACGTCACATATCTTGGCGAGTATGCTTCTGCCATCTCGACATGGGTGGCTGGAGTGCAGGCCATATTTGGGAACTCCTCTGCAGGGGATCTCTTCCCCTGAGCTTTTCTATAATTTGCTTCACAATTCACATCTGTAGATCTCTGCCCCTTTTCTCCAATCCCTGGTTTACTCCCCTGCCAGGGTCTCTCTTATCTTGCTTTGTGCCTGGTTTACTCTCCTGCCAGGGCTTTTTGTTTTATCATTTGCGTGTGAGTCCCAGACTCATTGAGTGCCTGGTATACTCTCCTGCCAGGGCTTTTGAGACTGTTCAATATTTGAGTGCAAATCCCAAGTTTACACTCTTCATCAGCATTCACTCTCTTCTGTATCCTGGTAATTATATTCTTCATATGTTGAGTCACCTCCCCTTTGCCAACTCTGTTAAAAGTCCCTACTCCCTTATTCGGTCTTATACTCTTTACTAATGGTGCGCGACATCCACCCTGAAGTGCCCCAGTATCCAAGTCTCCTTCTCGGGGTCTATCGGTCTTCTTTGGACACTTTGGTGTCCCTCGCATCTCACCATTTGCTGACTAGGAGCGCATCTCATCGGCTTCTTGTTTCCCATCTTGCCTTGTCCTTCGCTCGGCAGCTTCTGTTCGTGATGACAGAGCAGTGAACACTCTTCTGCCCGACTTCCCTGGATATCGCTCTTGCCAGTTTCCTCGCTGCGGTCCCATCCACTTTTGGGTGGACTAAGTCTCTTGTTCTGTTCAGGTGTGCCATATTTGAACGTCCCAGCACCTGTTAACATCCTCCAATGACTAGAACACATCATTGGCTTGCCTCTCCTAGTGATCTTCATCACCCCATTCCTTTTCCTCGACTCACTGTTATTATGGGGTGGGGGATGTACATAAGTCTCGGCATTTGTTAGCATCCTCAAATTACTAGAACGTGGCAGTGGCTTACCCCATCTAGTGATCTTCATTTCTCCATTCCTCTTCCTCGTCTCAGTGTTATTAAAGGGTGGGGGATGTACATAAGGCTGGTTATCAGTAAACAGTGGAGATTCTTTATCCACGCTACAAAATTCCATACAAGAATGGGGGAAAGGTAAATGGTTATCAAGGAACCCAGGTAAAGAATTATCCTGACATAATGTCTTTACCTGGCCTCCTTGGAGTTTGTCCTCCTCTACGTGGTCCTCTCACAGATAGCCACCCCAGGGTCATATCAGGTTGCTTCTGCCATTCCCTGGCTACATAAGAGAAGCTTCCCTCTAGGGAAGCAGTGATGACATCGCTAGATTTGTCACATGACCCAAGACTGCAATTTTTCAAACAACAGAGGTGGCCTTACCGGCATAGGAATGTTCAGGATCCCATGAAGAGATCATGACATAAGGTCTTTGTCCCACACCGATGTTCCATAGAAAGTCTTTTTGAAGACACTCAGCAGAGTATATGTGGACTCTGAAAATGCCTGCCGCTCAACTTATTTTGATAAATGAATCTCCATCAATGGCACTGTTCATTTTATGGTAGTCCAATCTGGAACTCCTGTAGGCAGAGTGTCCAGGAATTTTGTGATCTTCAGAAAATCGACAACTGTTTGTTGTTCAGCTTGTAGGGTTTTGAAGTCCTCTTGGATGATATGCACTAAATCCACTACCACATCTCTCAAGATGTAGATTCCCTGCTAGTCTTTGAATTTCCAGTCCAGCTTCTTTGCAGGTGTAGGAGGATTTTGAAATTGTCTTCTCTCTTTTGTTCCTAGTGCTTTCTACGTGACCTATCCTGTCTAGGATTGCCGACCAATCACCTAACTTTCCCCATGTGTCTATCTCGTTAATTACCTTATTTGAGGTTACTTGCTTTGCCATTAATTGACATGCTTTGCCTTTTGAAAGGGCATCGGTTTGTGAAATGTTTTGTTAAACATAGGCTGCACAGGGACCTACACCTGTGCCTTTCATAACACTCTTCGGTGCCATGATTCCAGCCTACTGGATTGCCTGTAGCATTTGTAATGTGTTCATATTTGCTTTTCTGCATCGCTTTGTTAAGCTGCTCAGTTGACCACCAAAATGTAGCCTATTTGCCATTCCAATCTGGATACATGGGCAGATGGTGTGAACTACAGATTACCGCATAATGAGTGCAATTGAGGAAGTACAATAAATGTGGATTTCTAGATGCTAAATCCAGAGTCTGTTCCATGTACTTGCCAAGAATCACCCCCCCCATGTCATGTTAAGAAGGACTGTTTGTTGCCATGTTCTCTCTGTCATTGTGGCATCGAATATTTTATCATACGGTACAGGATATGTGGAACACACAAACTGGTCATTTGGAGAGGGAATATATAGTTGTCCAGCTCTACAACCTCTCCCTCCACCTGGGGTATTCATACGTATGGGAATTGTGCCTTAAACTCTGGTGGTGAGTTCAGAAATGGAACAGGACTGCTCCCTGTTGGTTTTGTCCAGCCATTGCACTGCTCTGTGTTTGCAAAAAAAGAAGGTGACAAAATATTTCACAAAATATACATGATCTGCCATGCCATCTAACTTTCCGAGATCATCTTCACGATCTAACAGTGCACCTTGAGCAAAGTACCTTGGTCCTCAACATGTTACTATTTGTGTCAGAGACATGCATTTTAGGAGACACTATTCTAGAGTCATTTATCATTGATAGTGTACGTACCTGGAGTTGCATACTAGGCCCTCTGTAGGTTTTATACTGGCATGTCCAGAATCACCCTAACTCTAGTGCATATATGCTCATGTGTGCCAAGACTCCACCATCATCAGCAGCCTGCACCTCCTCTTGTGTATTGTATTTGCTACAGCTAAAGTTGACATGTTCAACTGTCTGCAAGTCATTGGGATCTCCACTGTGATTAAAAAATGTCCTGTAGAAGAATGCCGCCGCACCCTGAGAACATGCGTGTGGGTGCTCTGTCAGTGCAGCTCTATTTAAGGCAGCGGCTGCCCCTAGTGATAACACCGAATAGTGGCGTTACCTGGAGGAGACCCCAGGCATTCAAGTACTGAGGCGGTCCACACTCCAAGTAAGTGATGATGTGGCTTTAATTCTATAGCTGTACAGCATAAGACCCCCAGCACATTCACCTGCACCTTAATCTCCAACGGACTCCTGCACTTAAAAATAAAATTCTATCTATGCTTCGTCTGGCCACATTCCATTATCCAGTTCCACATTCTGATAGAAAGAGCACATTACACCAGTCCCAGAATCATTTCTGCTAAAAATCAATGGGGGAGAGTCTTTATGCATTCCTCTGTTTCCAGGTCAATTTACAGCAGATCTCCTCTCATTTGATGCAGGCAGCTAATCTCCACAGAATCGTAAAAGTACACCTAGGAAAAGAATTATACATTACCCTACGCATCACATGCTGAGCTGAAGGGCTAAAAAAAGATCACTAAGGCGGGGTCTGCCCAAGCTCCTCAAACTACAACAAAACCGATACAGAAACTGTGGGCAGCGGGCCAGGGGACACCCTTCGCTGGAAACACACTAGCAGCTAACCCAAGTGAAGAGTCTAGAGAGTCTAGCATCCTCATTCCAGAAATGGCTGCCTCTAAACAGGATTTTGCAACTAGTTTCCAAGAATTTCAGGACAATTTTCATGCTTCATTTCAGCTGCAGTTCACTTCCCTCACAACTGAAATCAAGCAGTCGCTATCTGATTTTATCAAAGCCATTTCTTCTCTGGCGTAGCGTGTTGACACCAATGAGCGGGCAATCCAGGTACTGATGCAGGAAAACAAACAGTCAGATATTGCTCTAGAAGAACGGGCTAGGCATAAGCATAACCTAGAAAAGTGTGAAGATCTTGAGAACAGATCCAGACGTTCTAATGTATGGATATGAAACTTGCTGGAAACTATCATCGATGCAAAGTTGAAAGACACTGTAATTCATATCTTTTCAGACTTAATTACAGGTGAACAGGCTTCTATTGTGTTGCTTAACAGGGTACACAGAACAAGCCAGAAAATAAATGATCCCAGTGCTTGCCCATGCGATGTCTTGGCAGCCTGCACATCATTCCCACAAAAGGAGCAGATTCACAGGGAGGCACGGGCATCTCCTCTATTTAAATATAACGGCAGCGAGATCCAACTATATCAAGATCTCTCGCAGACAACCTTGCAGAAATGCTGTGAGATGCAGCCGGTGGTGAAACCATAACAGTTGTAAGAAATTAAATATCGATGGACTTTCCCTTTTCGATTGGTTTTCTCTCTGGAAGGGAGACAACATTGGATAACCTCTCGAGAAGCAAGAATATCCTTATTGCAAATTGAAGAAGGTATCTCGGGGAGAGTGGGGGGCGGCCATTGGAGATCACTGATGGTCGTTTGGATCAACAATCTAAACCCTGGTAATGGACGACTTCAACTCGACGCTTATTAAAATCGACTCCCACATTTTTGGAATCCTTTTGCAAGGGGGAAATTGATCTTCTAGGTGATCTCAATGTGGCTTGGGACCCTGCCAGTGACTGGAGCATTGTCAATCGTTTCACACAACCCCTACCATCCAAACTGCTCCGACAAAACGTTGCACTGTGGACACTGGTAGATGTTTGGCCAGCACAGCACTTAAGGGATCAGAATGAAGATATACCGTCTACTCACATGGCCACCGGTCTTTTTAAAGCATTGATTACGCTTGGGTCTCAAAGTCCCTCTTAGGTAAAGTCACCAGAATTACGTGTCAGGCAATTACACTCTCGGATCACGCACCTTTTATTATAGACCTGGATATAGGTGGGGTGACTATGGGCTTGGCATTTCCCGTCTGAAATCATGGCGCACCCATTACCTAGATGTAAAATTGAGGGGAAGATCAGAGAATTCTTTGAATTTAATCTAATGCAAGGCACTTCAGCAAATGTCACATGGGATGCTTTTAAAGAAACTCTGCGCTGAGTATTAATAGCAGAAGCAGCTATTAGATATAAACAAAAAATTGCACCAGAGATAGAGCTGGAGTACGAGCTGTGAAGGGTAATGGGGAGAATGGAAACGCATGTGGGCCCATCTGTCCAAAGAGCATACAGAACCGTGGTGGGTAAGCTAAATATATTTCAGGCAAATAAAGCAGAAAAGTCCTTATTATACCTTAAGCAAAAATATTATGTAAAAGCCAATAGGGCAAATTGCTTATTAGTCAGACAATTACGCCAAAGAGGGGCATCACAAATTACACAAATTATTCAGATGATTCAATAAACTTCAGGTGTAAAAGATACAGAAACTTCACAAATTGTTTCAGTTTCACATACTCTATTCAGATCTTTACTGAATCGTTAATCTCCCCTGTATATCCCCAGAGGATGGGAATCATCTTGAACTAGATATCAGCCAAGAAGAAGTACTTAGTGTTATAAATGCTCTTCCCCTGAATAAATCACCCAGCCCAGACCGATTTCCACCCCTATTTTACAAGTTCTATCGGAAAGTGTTAACTCCTAAACTCACCCTCCTATATAATTGATTTAAACAATCAGGTCGTAGATCTGCTACTATGGAAGAGGCTAAGATTGTGCTATTTCGAAAGCTAGGAAAAGATCCTAGTAGATGTGGATCATACCGCCCCATAGCTCTCATTAATTTGAATGCTAATATGTATACTAAAATATTAGCCAATAGGATGGAGGATCTGCTCCCTACAATCATACACCCAGTCAATCAGGCTTTATAAAACACAGTCAAACACATGACAATATCAGGCGTACTTGTCTAGAAAAAGTTTAAAAAAGGTATCATAGCGGTCTTGCTTTCTCTTGATGCAGAGAAGGCCTCTGACCGGATTGAATGGTCTTTGCTCTTTCTGACTCTGGCGAGGATGGGTTTCGACCCGAAGTTTATAGATAAAATCAGGGCAAACTATAGACAACCGTCCACAAGATTTCTGATGAATGGCCAACTCTCACCCTCTATCTCTCTTCAACACTGGACCAAACGAGGCTGCCCCACGTCACCATTAGTATACGCCATTTGTCTTGAGCCGTTCCTTGCCAGGGTCAGACAGATGGAGGCAATTCAAGGAATTAACTTTGGAGGGGTATGACAGAAAATGATGGCTTATGCAGATGACATGTTTCTTTTTGCATCCGATACGATAAACACCTTGCAAGCAGTGGAACGAGAGTGGGGAGTTATGGCTCAGTAGCGGATCTGAAAATAAACCATACAAAATCTGAAATCCTGTACTCTCCCTTCCCCCTAAAACAGTTCATTCTTTGAGATTGCATACACAATATGAATGGCCGCAAGAAGAAATTAAACTGATGGGTGTCACCATAACCCAAACGATTGCCAAGATATATGAGGTGAATTACGCCCTCTTGCTGTAGGAAATTATGGGGCAATTAGTTACATGGGGTCCGTTGACAGTTTCCTGGTTAGGTCGAATTAACTCAATAGAAATGGTTATCCTTCCTAAAACACTTTATTCTTTCAGGCACTTCCAATTTGGGTACCGGCTCCCTTCTTTAAAAAATTACATAGAGCAGTATCTGCATTTGTCTGGAACAATAAGCCCCGGCGTGTAGCTTTAGATGTTTTAATGACACCTACAAATAGGGGAGGCCTGGGTTTTCCAAATTTCTGAAAGTTTTACCAAACAGCACCAATTCATATAGTGAAAGATTGGTGGGGATCAGATACCGGAAAACGGTGGGTCCAGATGAAAAGTGCGATAAGAGGACCACAACTCGTAGACACTTCATGGCTCCCTAAGCATGATCGCTCCCCCAACATTCACAAGAGAAAGATTACAAGCTTGGTGGAAGAAATTTGGGACGCAGTGGTTAAGCAATACCAATTCACGACATTTCCTTCACCTTTCAGACCCTTGTTCTTTAACCCGCAGTTCACTCCGGGCCTTGACCCACGGGTGTACAGTAGATGGAAGCAAGCAGGCTGCACAAAACTATGAGATCTCTTTCAAGGTGAAGTTCTTCAACCCTTTACCCAATGTAAACAAGACCTAGGGTTAAATGAATCTGCACGCTTCCAATATTTAAAATGACGGCACTGGATATTAGCCCCCCGGAAGCAGCAATCAGAGAGTTGACAATGTTTGAAAAATTCACTATCTCTAACCCGGGGAATAAGGCTCTTATTTCAAACCTATACAAAATCATATCTGAAGCTATCCCCAGTATCCCACCATATTATAAACAACGCTGGCAGCTAACATTTGAAGAACAGATCTCGCAAACAGAATGGGTGGGGCTTTGGAAAGATATCCCCAGATCTACACGCTTGATCCAAATAATAGAATTTTGGCGTACATTGTTAACCCAATGGCACTATACTCCAGTTTGTTTGCATAAAATGAAATCAGCTTTTTCGGACCAATGCTGGAGAGTGTGTGGTTCACTAGAGGATTGGGGGCACATATGGAGGGACTGCCCGATCTTGACGAGTTATTAGGTTGAGATAGACAGACATATGCAAACAAGTTTTGGTTTGGCAAGGCCCAGCGCTCTTAGGTCAACTGTGTTGTTAATGTTGGAGACAAATTTGAGACTGGGTCCTAAACAGAAAGGTAACGTTTTTGTTATATTGCAACTTACAGCACTTTTAGCTATAGCACAAAAATGGAACTCTAAAGATCCGCCGTCGCTAAGTGAATGGTTCTCCATAGTCTGGAACTTTGTTCCTCTTGAATGGATCACATACTCTATACAGGGGGATCAATCAAAATTCGCACTAGACTAGGCCGTGGTTCTAAATCTTCGGCAGCATGACTATAGTAACAGATACTGCCCTCAACATTTTCACATTCTTGGCATCCAATGATTTAATGAACATCGCAATATGTACCATGCATTAGGATAGGGGTGAGGAGGTGGGAAGTCAGGGTTTATTAATGTTTGTTATTATACAAAATGGCAATAAAAATGAAATCAAATAAAAAAAACATCCTGCGGTTAAAAGGACAAAAAAGGTTAAAAGACTTATCCACAGCAAAGTGTAGAACAGGAGTGCTGCTCCAATGAACATTTTACAGTTCTCGGCTCACTTTGGACGGTCAAAAATATAAACTTTCTGGATGGACCTTGTGCTTGAATTTACTTCTAGCCTTGTTTCTGACTCATCTGTTCCAGCAAAAACACAAATCTGTTCAGAGGTTGAGGAGGTTTCTGGATTGATTGTTAACATGATGTGCTCATCTACTCTTGCCTACTTGTCAGGTTGTTCAAGATAGAGAGGCTCCTCCCTTGGGAACCAGGTTGTAACCATCTGGAACAGACTTAAAGTTGTCTACAGACACTTGAAGCTTCCTTTTTTTGGAGGAAGAGCTGACAGAACGGCTGTTCTTGAGCCAATGCATTTCAGTACCTTAACAGGAGGTCTGTAGCGTGATCCAAGTGCTTCTTTTTCATGGATCTTTTCCAGGACGTGGTCCCCAGAGTTCAAGGTGCTCTGTGACTTGTCTTTATCTGGCTGCTGTGGTAAAACTTCATCACCATGGATGGGGTCTCTCAGGAGATTTTTGAGAATCAGCTGGTCTGGCCTGGTGTTATGTTCTGTTGATTTATACCGCGCACCATTACCACCCAAGGGCAGTGGGGATAGGATGATAGGATAGGTTCCGAACCAGGAGGAACGGGTGCCTGTGAGTGTTGTTTGCATGTGGGAGTTGGTTCAGGAGGCCCAGTGTGTAGTAACCGTATAGTTGGCTGTTGGTGTATGAACACATTTACTCCCCCCAGATCCTTTGCTCAGGTGGCCAGGGAAGGCCCATCACACTTGGATCCCAACCCTGGGGGTGGACATGCTAGGGAGGATCAACTGGGTAGATGATCCTTGGGGAGTGGGAAGAGGATGCTGTCAGGCAACACAAAGTACTCCCAAAACCCTAGTGAATACCTTCCCTCCTTCTTTGTGGGCTAATGCCACGCATCTAGCCCAAAGGGGTCCACCCACCTACATTATAGGGGAATACTCAAAACCCTGATTAACAAGGGTTCTGATAAAACACTAACCCAGAAGAAGGGGAGACACTGGAGAGGGTGAATGAAGAAAGACCCCACCTCTTATGGGAAAACAAATCCCTCTGAATCCATAAGAGGGGAATTAAAATGAAACACCCTTCCTCTGCAAATGCCAATCTACCCTACACACTCTGTGCCTTTGTGAGCTATTGTGAGGCTAGCCACATTAAAAAAATGACAGATCTCCCGCCAACCATTAAAAGGAATAAGAAAATACACTCTGCCCCTTTACTATCCAACTCACTCAGCGCTAAAGGACAGGCATGTCCAAATAATTGGGTGATGGAAGGTCAGATAGGTTCTACAATGACCAGACCTGTCAATGTGCTGCAGGTGTATAAAAGGTGGGGCATTCAGTAGTGCTATGAGCAGCAGTTGGTGACATTCGTTAGTGCGAAGAGTAGCAGCTGGTGACACAGCAAGAGAGAGGCTGCATGGCTGAGTCCAGCAGGGGATACCTGACTTGCAAGGAACTGGCGTTCTGGAGGCGAGCAGCAAGGAGCCCGAGAGAAAACAAGCTGGAGGAGACTGACAAGCTGTCACGCTACCCAATGGCAGAGAAGAGGTTCTGGGGTGAATAGGAGAGGGAGCTGTGTCTCCAGGGAGCCAGTGTGGTTAAAAAGGGAAGGCCGTGTACAGAGCCGACCTTCCCTTATGCAAGTCGGGTGTCCTTGTTCTCCTGTTGTATCCAGGAGTGTCTGAGGGGCAGATGGTAAGAATCTGACCTCAGCTGCAGTGTTCTTGAAGCAGATAGCCTGGAAGCACGAGCAAAATCACGGCTGGTGAGTCTAAAATACAGGGAGACTCGGAATGTGATATGCACGGCTAAATACTATGTAGCAAGAGTAGGCAGAATGAAAGGAAATCCACTATTGCAGTCCTCCCCAATTGTGAGGTAATTGGATAATGCAGACTGGGAAAGAAGAAACACAGAGTATCTGAATGAAGGCACAGGAAAAGAAAACTCACTGTCAAGTCCTTGAAAGTGAAAGTACTGTATGCTGCAAGACAAACAAATAGAATCTTGTGTGAAACAAAGTTACTGAGTGGTCGTGTAAGGAAAATGACGTCGTTGAAAGTATCGGTGGACTGAAACAAAGAAACTGAAATCCGGAAGGGAACTGTTTGAGGCACGAAGTGTGAGCAAAGTGGCACTGGCAATCAAGAAACAGAGTCACTCAAAAATGCGCAAGTGCTAATGCCAGAAGGTTCGAGAAATTGCCACCCCTTTTTAGGAGGGCATATATTGGGAGGCTCTGGAGAGGTCAGTGGGGAAAAAAACACAAAGACCTCAGTTGGAGGGGGATGCCTTGTTCCGACCTTCCTGTGGGCTGTTGTGCTCTCTGCCTGGCTGTTACCGGGGTCTTCCAGCCGCTTCTGGCGAGATGAGGGATTCAGTTACGCCCACAGTGATGTATCTTCTTTTGAATTCTCTATCTTCTCTGTGATTTATTCCTGTTTTATCACTTGTTGCTTCTTAGCTATGAATAAATAGCCGTATAAGTGCTCATTATTTCTAAGTGCGTATCTGGTTGTGAGCTACTGCTCCGTCTACCTGCGTTCAAAATATTTTCTGTGCTCTGCACATGTACTGGTGATAAATAATTGTCCGTGCACTCTTGGCAAGCAATACCAAGTCCTTCGGTGGACTGAAACAAAGAAACTGAAATCCAGAGGGAAACTGTTTGAGGCACGAAGTGCGAGCAAAGTGGCACTGGCAATCAAGAAACAGAGTGAGAGCCAGCAGAAGGCTGTACATGAGAAACAAACACTTTTAAAGGGCCAGAACAAGTAAAGCCCTGCCAAGACTAGTGGACTAAGATAGGCGAGATAGAAGCCCCAGGCCCCGGGTTACGTGACCTGTAATGGGTGTACTGTGCGGTCCAACAACTGCGCCCAGACTAGGGGGAGCCTGAAAGTAGAACAAGGAGGTGGGGAAGGGAACACCAGAAGTGTTTGTGAATAACTACAACAGCTACACCTAAGAGCTGATACTTGGGGAAGGGAACCCTGAGTCTAAAAGGTACTGTAAACATTAAGGGAAAAGACAAAGTGCCGATTTCTGAGTTCAGGGAATAGAAGTCTAAGAAACTAGTAGGACATGTGTTGTTTGTGCATCTAAGAAAACCAAACAGGAAGATTGTGAAGCTGAGCATAACAAGAACTGAGAGCTGTTGAGGTACTGTGACATTTAAGTGAAGTGAATCCTGAAACCTTGTGGAAATTTACTCCCTGAGAGTCTGGAACTTGGGGAAGGGAGCTGTGTGAGAAGCTCATGAAAGACACTGTCATATGATTTTGAAACACTTATTTAGTTTGAACATTCCAGCACATTGTTAGTATTAGAGGTAAGGGCAATCAGTACTCAGCGGGTGGCGGTGGTGGCAGCCTCTCATACAATGAGGAGTATCGGAACAGGGCATTACCAGCGCTAATCCCCCTGCTCTGAGCAGCCTCACGACTGGAGGCCGTCATCCTCCCCCACCGGTGAATGAGGTAACTGGTGTCCCACTTCCCCTCTCCCCTCCCTCCTCCCCCAACCACGGAATTACCTCCCCACTTCCCACCCCCACGTACCTTCATTGAAGTCCGTTTCGGGAGTGGTTGCGCTGGCAACACTTCTGTCCCCAGCGCTGCTGCTCCCGATCTGCAACAAGCTGTCATGGAAATGAGAGAAGGAACTACAGGTAGTCCCTTCTCTCCATTCCATGGAAGCCATTTTTATTGTTTACTTTTTTAATGGGCACTAAGGTAAGAGAGAAAAGGCTACATGTAGTCCCTCATCCCTTTTCCATGGTGGCCATTTTTCTCATTTACTTTTTCCTTTTTTTTTCAATGGCCGCCATGAACAGGGGAAACAGACTTCATTTTCCCTTCCGTGGCAGACATTTTTTACATTTTCTTATCTATTCCGAAACGCTGGAGCGTTTCGGAACAGGAAAAAAATACTTTTAGTACCCCGGTCTTATGGGCCGGAGTACTAATATCAATAAGTCCCTTGCTGCGGGGGTATTGCTGAGCCAGGTAATACCTCAGGGCCTGTAACTATGGGCCCTGGGGCATTACCTGACTCGGTAATGCCCCTGCAGCTCGGTGCTTATTGCTTAAGTATAGTTTGTGAAACAGACAGCATTTTACTTTGGACTTTCAGACACAGACTGACCTTAGAAACATCAGTTGAGTGAAGTCCCTTCTTAGAGTTAGGGCAAGATAAGCGTTACTCCCATCCTGAAGTTTTAAATGTGTTGGAGTGTGATTGTGCAGCTCATGGATTTTCTGATTATGTGCCCGTAAATTCCCTCTAGGTTTGCTTCCAGAATCTCAGAGATGGTAGGGTGCAAACATTCTTGGTGTATTTATGTGTAGTGTGGCTATCCCCTAGAACAGTTTACGGCCATTAGTTATGTTGTAGGAGCAGGGAGGGGGTTGGGGGGGTGGATTAGTAAGTCAGTCGGTATGGTAAAGCCTCTGGTGTAAGTCGTTGGTTGCCACTTAATGGCATCTAGCAACATTCTTGGTTGTGGTTCGATGGGGCATCTCTCCTCTGCTGATTTTCCTGTGGGTTATGGTGGCCGATAGTCATACCTTGTGTGTTTCCGGTTACTCTACTGGTCATTCATACTGGTTATTCATGGCCGTTGGGTGTTGTCCTGATTTCCAGTCGGTTGTCAAATGTGTGCTCAGCAGGAGTTATAAAGGTAGATGGGAAGGGATCTGCTGAGTTGTCGGTGGGCAGGTTAGGGTGGCCCTAGCAGGTTGGCGGAATGCTTGGGTTGTAATGGTTTACCTGTCTGAGTTTCCTTGGTGCATAATAGTGCATGGTGTTATCCCTAAATATGTCCGTTGTTTAGGCGGCCTTCTCATCATTGATCACTCTAGTTGTTGAGCATGGGTGGTGGGACGGCCAGGATGAGGCATGGTGGTGGAGTTATTCATGCTACTCTGCACTAAAGGTAAATAATTTACTCAATTGCCTCCAGAAGAGAGGATGCATTTAGTCAATGCTTGCTTTATTTCCAATTGGCTCTCTCAACAACCCCATTTGACTGTGGTTGAAAATGGGTTTGAGAAGTGCAGAGTACAACCTCAGCTTGACAAGACCCTCTTAACGTTTTGCCAGAAAAGGCGAGCCCATTGTCAGCTTGGAGTAATTTCAGTGTTGTCACATCTACTAAGGACAGCAATCCTTGTATTACCTGTTTACAATCTGTTTTCCTCTGGAGAAATAACCAGGTAAATCTTGTGCATGAGTCTACCATGTCCAACAAATATGTGTACTTGTTGACAGGTGTCAGTGGCCTATGTAATCCATATACATGCATACAAAAGGAACTGTCACCCCATTAGTGTGTTTTCTGATGGGTTTTGGGAACTGTCCACAGTTGTTGCAAACATATGGAACAATTTGCTATGTACTGCCGTACTTCTTTTCTAAGCCCTTCCCACCAATATCTGTCTTGCAAGAGTCTTGTAGTAGCCGACACCCCAAAGTGGGTTGTGGATACACTTGCATGTGCTGCAGAGAATGGTTTCAATCTATCCTATTTGTTTGGTAGTACCCTGTCAACAGGGCCTACCTTTGACCTAGGGATAGCGACCATCATTGTTTGTTTGTTTGTTTGTTTAATATTTATTAAGTGTACCAGACCCGAGGGTATCAGGGCGCAGGCGGTAAGAATTCATACAGCTTGTCATTGTATTCTCTTTTACAGTATAGGTATACGTAGTGGGGAACCATGGCTTGTTAGGACTATTTGCACACAAACATGCTTTTATGTCCTCATCTATATATGTAGCAGAGCATGTTAATGCTGCCACTATCATTTGCATAGGTCAATTGTCTTGCAGACTGATCGGCAAGTGCATTGCCTGCACTGTGCACAGATTTATTTCTCTGTGCTTTGGTATGCGTTACCCAAATGATAGGTCTAACCTCCTTGATGTCCCATACTTCTTGCCAAAGTTGTTTTGCCTTTGGAATCTCTGAATACATTTACTTGATACCATATGTGGCCCAATTTGTCACAGTGCAAGGAAGAGGCCCTGCAACTCACCAACCGGAGCTGATGTATCCCCTTATTGTTTCTTTGTGGGAACACTGGTGTTCAAACTCATACTTATGGTTGAATCACCCTTTCTCAGCAGCACAGGCAGTAGAATATTTAGATTGTGTCTCAACTGCTGCAACAGCCCTTCCAATACAGTACATTACATTTGAAAACATATGGTACTGCTGCACCTGCTTCTGGGTTTGGTTTTAAAGACCATTCCAGTTCAAAGATTTGTAACAATTCTGGTTTCTAATGATATCTTGTTTCTGGTGCTTTCTACATGGAAGCCCATTGTACCCATCTTGGGTGTAGTGCCTTTTCATTGACAATATTAGAGTGTTTTGCTGCTTTTAACTGAACTAATGATGTATTTATGTGCATAGCTTTGTTTGCAGCTAGTGTGCGTTCCTTCTGCATTATTATTTGAACTACAGCCAGAATCTTCTCTTCTGGAGCAAACGTCTGTGCTGGAATTGTATAGACATGCAAATGGTATGCTATGGGTTTTGTCTCTCCATGGTTACATAATGCGTATGTAAAAGCAGTAGGACCAGGAAACAATGTCACTTCTAAGTCCCTGTACTGAAGAGGACTACTTTGAGTCATTTGCATGTAAATGTGGTCCCAAATGTGTGTGTGCTCCCCCTTCCAGTCTTATCTACAGATATTGGGATCCAACAGGTCATATTGTAGTTTCACTAATGCTGCATAATCTGCAATGTATGACCATCCAAAATTCAAAAGGCCATGTATGGGCTGTAACTGTTTAAGTGTATATGGGCTCTACAAGTGTGCACATTTCCTCAGGAATCAAGGCCAAGTCCCATTTCCTCATCGGATAATGAAAACCCAAGAAATGTGATTTCTATGTGGGCTATTATGAATTTCTTAAAATTCAAAATGTAGCCTTTAGCTGCTAGTATCCTTATGATCATATGCATCTTCTCTAAGTGTTCATTAAAATCATCATCTGTACAGTACATGTCATCTACACATGCCCAGCAAGTCTTAATGCCTTCTAAAAGGGTTGTATTCTATATGAGAAAATCCCTAGACTGTTTCTTTACTCCATGTCTCTTTCTTGGCCAACAACAACACTGATACACAAAATTGGCTTTGTAATTTTGTCTCCCTTTCTCTCTCAGGATTCTGGGTATTCATTTATGCCAGGGATTTGATGCCTCTCTCCTGGTTAACACACTCCTTTTTTTAGTCGAAATATTTATTTTCAGGACCTCTTCATTTCTAATTAATGCAATCCTTTTCCTTGTCCTGATGTTTCTTGTCAGGGCTTCTTCAGATCTTTCTTGGGACTGCCTGGTATACTCTCCTGCCTGGGCTCCTTGTAACCACACACTTGTAATTGTTTGGTATACACTCCTGCTAGGGCTTCTTGTATTCACATACTTGTAATGGCCTGGTATACTATCCTGCCAGGGCTTCGTAAATTTGTAAAGTAACCCTTCCGTGCTCACACCAGCAACAATACAACCCACTTGGGAAAAAGGTCCAGCACACCTCTTGCAAGGAGTACAAGGTTTAATCTCACAAAAATACAAGTACATGCCAGCAAGGAAGTCTGCTACCAAGGAGCGTTCTGACATAAACAGCATAAGCAATATGTTATAAAGGTACACAGTGTCATAAGTGACGTACATCACATAGGTTACAAATCCAGGTAGATGGTTGGTGTGACCCTATACACATATAGCCTGCTCCATTTGTGATGCCAGAGGATCGGTCCCAGCATCTTCTGTCCATCGCCTTGATTGTGGAGATCTTCTTCTTCCATCAACAAGTCCGAAGACTCAAATCGGCAATTTGGTTACACAATTCATTATTTCATAGCTCTACAGTTCACCTTGTACCAAGGACATGAGGGAGGTGGCTACTTTCGAGGTCATGATAACTTTCGCACCCACAGTTTAAATTTGTTACCCTCTCCCCTGGCACCTCACAACACAAATCACATGAACCAATGGTGGGGGGCACAATGTCCCTGCTCTCTGATCTTCCTGATCAATTGGCCATGTTACGGATTTATGGGGAGGGGTCTTGGACTGGTCAGTGCACTGAAATGTTTGCACTTGGGCTTGGGGGTCCCGGACTGCTATAACTTAAAGATGTGGACTGGTGAAGGCCTAAAGCCCTCACCCATTTGTATGTGGGATTGTTCTTCAAAGACCCATTCAGACCCTCTCTTGGCCTTGCAGGGCACATTCCTTCTAGGTTACATGCACTACTGATAAGGCACAATAAAGAACTGTGTGTCTTCGGTAAATTAACCTTCTGCAGGGATGCCAGTGCTGCGAGCAGAAATCGCATACACACCCTTCTAACCCTTCAGGACAGGATTGTAAGCGTATTGACATAGCAACGGCACTAGGCCTCAATTTTAAGACGGCATCTAACTTCTAAAATGGAGTTTCATTACACGTAATACTACAACTAAAATTCACTACATTTCGACTACAGTCCAGCTTCTATGGGTGACCCCCCTCCATTCTCCTGGTTCCCCTGAAACAGAACCTTCTACAATCACCTCGTCCTGAATTGCAGAGGGGCCTGGGATGTCCGTCCCTGCTCCCCAACATATTCAAACACTTGTAATTGCCTGGTATACTCTCCTGCAAGGACTTATTTTTCATACCCTGTCTCTGACATCTCCCAGATTTGCACATATATCATTTGTTGGATAATATATCTCCTTGATATATTATCCTGTTCGGGTTTCCTATGCACTTGCACTGCATACATTCACATATATGCAAGGGTTTTGCTTGTAGTTAAATTTTCCCATTAACAGTAAGTCCTTTCGCTTTTTCTTTCTCTGCTGCTTTGTTTACATTTATTTGCATTTTGCGGGGCCGCTGAAATGCCCTGGTGTCCCCTCTGTCTCTGGGAGGACTCACCGGTTCTTGTTGGCATTCCTGGATTTGCTGGCTGTCAGCCAGTGAAGGTTCTCTGTCTGCTTCCTTCTCTCAGTTGTTTTTTCTACATTTTCCCATCTCTCACGGATTCCACTTGACACAACGGCTTAGTTTCAGGCTCCGGTAAGTCAAACACTGCTTTATGTCACCTGCAAACGTCCAGGAGTCTCTCGCTGGTTCCTGGCATTCCATTAGCGTGTCCTGCTTGTGCATCAGCTTCCTTCTTCTTGGTCGGTGAGCTGCCTGGCTCCAACACACCAGTTTTAGTCTCTCTGCTTCTTCTCTTTAAATTTCCCGGGTGCAGCTGCATGCGAGCACCAACTAGAGCAACAACTAGCGCTCGCTGGACTTTTGGCCTCCTTCGCTCTGCATTGCTCGATCCCTCTTCCTCATCGCAGTATTTTGATAATTCTGTGAAAGAAGTCCATTTTTGACAATTGTTTTGAAAAACTTGGATAGACATTCTCAATGATTTTGGAAGGTTTGCTTTTCGGCCTTGAGAAAAGTGTGTCCCTATTCTTCAAAGGAAGATGAGTAGTTGTATGACAATAGAACATGAGAGTATTACATATGGGAGGATTATGTTCAAGGCAAAATGGGGGAAACCATGTCCCACCCGATAAAGTCATGATGTCTCCCCGTAGGTTGTCTCTTCCCATGTGATCCTCCCTCATATAGCTGCTTGCTGGGTGTGGATTGGGTCGCGCCTGCCATCCTCTGTCTACACGGGAGGAGGTCGCCGCCGGGAAAAGTTTTCTTTATAAGGATTAGGTAGGGGTTCTCCCACCTGTGGGTCAGAGGGATATTTTGGAAAGGGAGATCCACCCCTGAGGGTTTGTATTCTTATTCAGGCAATTTTTCAGATCCATTGATCAAATTGGGAAATATCACTCCCTATAACTATTTTGGCCGGTAGGTTGGAAATGATGGTCACCAAAACATGTTATTCTCTTCCCAGGATGGTGATGGGGATTTGTGTTTGTGGGTTTTCCTCATTGTGGCCATGGTCACAGCCTGCTATTTCCTTTCCAATTTTCTCCTATATCTGGGGAAGCAATTCTGCTCTTATAGCACATATTTTACTCCCAGTATCTAATTGTGCACAAAAGTTCTTTCTTGCTAGGATAACAGGGACTCTGTAGGTGGTTTTGCCCCTGGTGTATAGAAAGATGTGGGGTTTTCTCTTCGTCTTATTTTTTGCTTTCAGCAGGTATTTATTTGGGTTCTCTTCCTGACTTGCCAATATCTCACCAGGTTGAGTCTAGAGGATGTTTGCATAGGCAGGTTCAGCCCTTGTTTCTTTACCTGGCCCATCCTGACTGGGATTCTCCAACAGTGGTGTGGTTGGGGAAACCAATCTATTCAAGGGGCAACACTTTGACGGGTGACCATTCTTCATACTAGAGAAACATAATTTTTGATCTAAGGGAGGAGAGGGGAGTTACCATAGATGCATACTTCTATTTGCACCCCCTATCATTGTAGTGTCAGAACCTGGTTCACTACCTGTATGTTTGTTGGGCATTTCTGATCATTGTAAGTCATTGTAGGTCATGGTGGGGTGTCCCTAGGGTGAAGGTCTTAGCTTCTGGCTACAGAGGGGAGGAGCAGCTTCGGTAAACAACACTCCGATGATATCGGGGGCAGTCAGAGAGAACTGTTCGTATATCTGGACGAGACAAGACTGAAGGCCAGAGGCTGAAACTGGAGAACTGCGAGTGGAGTACACAAAGGACTGGTTTAATGGAGAGGGATTTTGAGCTACTGATCATATTTATTTTTGTTTTCAAGGAAGGTGGAGCCTGTATGCATGTGCATGTGTATTTATTTTACTTTTACCTGACTGTGGTGATTTGTTTGAGAGTACTTGTGTTTCATAGAAGAAGAAAAAATAAATGAAAGACTAAATCTAGGTAGAAGCTGTTTTTACTTTTAGATGCAGGTTTAATTGTACAAATAAAAAAGAACGGAAACAATTACGAAGTGTTTACAATGACAAATGCAACAACGTGTTCAAAAAGCCATGAGACATGACAACATAAGTAAGCACAGAGGCAAACAGCACATTTTAAACAAAGAGTTAAAGGAAGAAGAGAAAAAATGAGTGACATAAATACCCCCTCTATCATGGGATAATTGCCCCCAGCTATTGCCAGTCCTAAACTCATTGCTGCTTCTGCTCCCTGGGAGCTCAGTATCTCTCTCAGAATGGAGGTTAGTGCTGTAATGGAAGGAATCCCTCTTAAATAAAGGTGTAAGCAACTATGCACTGAAACCCAGCTGTCACAGTGTTCCATAGCTGGATTACATCCTGTTGGCATTATGGTTGCTAAAGCCCTCTGCCTCTGCTGAAGAGTGACTTGAGGGTAGCCTGCCTCTAGCTGGCTCAATTTAGTGTAATATGGATGTCCTCTTGTCTATGGGGGCTGGTGCCCAATAAGGCTTTGAGGGTCGGAATTTGAAGTGTTCCTTCCTCCCCTACAATTACTGGTCTAGGAGCTGCTGGCTCAGCCCCCAAAGCACTATACTCTACAGTTTGAGCACGGACAGTGTCAAAGTGTCTCCTCAGAACTTCATAGTTTTCTCTGGTATATAGGTAATTTGCCTCCCTATTTGGGTGGTACCTAAGGATGTATTCTATGGTTAACCCTTCCGTAGCAAATGGGCCATGCCTGGTCCTGCTAGTGGGATATGTCAAACCTCATTAAAACCAGTTTTGGTGAACTATCTGCTGCAAAGCTAACTCAGGATACCTATAGTGTGTATACTGTATTTGGTCTAGATCCCTTCTAATATATGGGGTGTTAAACCTGCCCCCTGACCTGACACCAGCTGGCTTCATATATGCAAAAGGAGTCTCCCCAGGAATTTCTGCAGGCACAGCCACTGCCACTGTGAAGTTAATGTTAACATCCCTAATACCCCGTTCATTTAACCACCTGGTTACTGCTTGGCGACAATCTGCAGGTATAGGTACCTCAATATGCTGGGTAGTCATTCTAGTATCTCTTAACTTGATAGCTATTACGAGTACTTGCTTAAAAAGACACCCTGCTCTTCACTAAAGTGTTTTATAAGATTTGTATATGTAATTCTTTCTATCGCCAGGCCTGCAGCAACCCCTTTAGCCCCTCTTCAGAAGCTAAGTAGGGAGTGTATATTAGTTCGTAGGATTGTTTAAGCTGTGTGTTCCCAACTGGGGTTCCACAATGACCTGATTCTTATTACCTCTACGTCACAGAGCCTTTCCTCCACCCCAAGAGGAGTATCTTAGGTGATAGGAATAGAGGTAGATTAAAGCAGATACGAACCCCCTGCAGTGGGTAGCTACTCTTACTCATACACACAGGATTGAGTTACTAATGTCACATTTATTATATTGATGGTGTACCACTCAAGCCTTCGACAAAGCTCTGTTTTTATCAAAACATGCACAATATACAGTATGTCAATATACAGTACTTTAAAATGATGCCCCACACATAATGCATATGCTGAAATGCTTATGACTTAATTCTCAGTAATGAACACTCAATTAATACTCTTACATGAGAAATAAGTAATAAAGGAACATTGCCACTGCCTCTATGTCTACTCCAGACCATTCAACCAACTCAAAAGCAGAATTGCCTCTTCAGAAATAACTGACTACCTCATTAAGTCTCACTAGGCAACCTCATGAAATGTACTGCCTCCTCAATACCTCTCCTGTTTCTCAATGTGACAAGTTAGTAAAGCAAACCCTCAAACACACTACTTTCCTCAGAGGGTAGGGAGGTAAGAGCTGAAGGCTGATGGATGCGCAATCCAAGAATAATCCAAAAAATATCAAAACCAATTGGAGAAACCATCTATTAAAATCACCATGGTCTCTTAGCTAGAAAAGGTCAACAAAGGCAAAAATGTCTTAAAAGAATTAGTGTCAATTGGAACAGACCATGATGCAAACAGCAGCCAATTATGAATAGAATATGTTCATAGGTGATGAGCTCATTGACATAGGTAGTAATGCTTTGCTATGCATCTCAGTCAAAATGGTAGTTCTTCTCAAAAAGCAAAAAGTCTTTTTAGGACTCTGGATCCCAAAAATTAAATTTGAGATACTTCAAAGTCCACGCACAAAAAAGGAGGGATGATCCCCCTTCTCTCTCCAAAGGCTTGCACATAGAGAGTGGGTCTAGTCTGCTCCTTGGTCCTCCAGTGTCTGGCTATGGAGCTGGAAGCTAAGGTACCACATTTGTCAACAAACCCCCTTGGACCCAGCCTAGCCCGGAAGCATTGTAGTCCATTGTAGTCCGTTATAGACTTTTAGAACTTTGTTATTGTTAAAGAGAACATTCAGAAATATTTCCCATAACAAACAGAGCAATTGGAACACATCCCAGACCACTGGAGTATAGCCCAGAATTACAGTTATTATAGTGTACCTATTTGCTCCAAAACAATAGATTAATCTGCCTCACAGCCCAGACATTCAAACTGAACGGGGAAATCTGTTCATAGTTGTTAATATATGCTCACTGCATAAATGCATTTCAATGCATTTCACTATGTACATGCCAGTATGCCTAACAACTACATGGCTGAGATATCGCTCAACCCCAACAATGACTAAAATACATGTCAAACCGATGGAAAAGGCATATGCCACAAATTGTACACTTGAAAATAAGGGTACAAGTAAATCATAAAATAAATATTGGCTTTCCAATGTCCCCAAAATACCAAGATGCCAGCCCATGGAGGCTCTCTGGAAAAAACCTTTACATGGCTGAAAGAAAAAGTCGGTCCTGGAGCCATTGATTTGGAATCCACCAACTGATTGCGTTATGCAGGAAGAACAACCTGCTAGAGTACCTCCCATGCAACTAGGAATGAGAGAAGACATGTGTGATCTCTAAGATTATTTTTGGACTCTCCAACTCCCATCACAGTGAAGTTGTCAGACAGGCTAACAAATACACAAGTTGACCATAGGAAAGACTGAAACCGTCATGAATATGTAATTTCTAACTCCATTTTCTCATTTTGATTTTGTCTTTTATCAATGTATTCACTGGTGTATTTGACCATTTTCTTTTTTCCATTTGTTTCAATAGGTTTAGTTTTACTTGTATGCATTGTTTGTAACATTTTGTTTGTCTGGTACACCTAAAGCCGACTGCTAATGTGTGTTCAATAAATATTCTCCCGAATTTGTCAATAGCATAGGCAGGATCTTAGTGAAAAGTGAAAAACTTTTTGGACGGTTTTGAGTTCAGAAAAAAACGTCCAAAAATCTTAGACCAGGAAGTCTTTCATCTATGGAGCTTCATCAGTATTCATAAACATACCAGTTTGTTTTTCTTGAATTCTTACCACAAAGCAAATAGTTACTTCGTCATCCATTCTGTTCCCAAACTTGAACAAGGGATGGCATGAGAACTCTGCCTGTCTTCTTACCCAACTGTTCAATCCCACTTTTGGTTTTGGCTATAAAATGGTGCTTTAGCGCCACCTATAAGCCAAAACGAATACATTGGACTATAACTACGGCGAGATGGCATATGAATAGGGACACAAGGCTTGTAGGTGTTGTTTGGTTATTTACCCACTCATTGACTGGCCATGGCCATGCTAATCCCTATGGGCATTCCCACTCACATGCTGCACCTTCACGCCCAAAACATACGCTCCTGGGATCTATTTTTTTTTTTATTCCATTTTTATTGATTTTACAAAGAAGACTTCAACATTTTCATACATGCATTATCTTCAGAACATATTACAAAGATTGAGGTGGCCTCATGCACATTACAAAACATAAATCAAAATATATATAACTTAATACCCAACCCTCCTCCCCTTCCTGTATGTCTGTTGGCGAGGCGGGAATGTTTCTCTTGCTTCGCGTTTCGGTCTTTGGCGGAACCTTGTCCTTGTGTATAGACAGGGGCGCTTGTAAGAAAGCAGCCAACTTTTACAGGCACAGTCAACAAGTTAGGAGCATATTTCGGATCATTTTGGCACATTATGCGCACATTTGTTCATATGATATATTTGGCACGGAATTCAGACCATTCGTTTTCGACAGAAGTACGGTCTCCATGAAGGGCGACTGTGAGGCTTTCCATTCTAAAGATATTGCGGGCAACGCTTATCCATTCAGTTTTGGTGGGAAGGGTTGGTCTTTTCCAGGACATCGTGAGGCAGGCCCTTGCAGCTAACAGTAATCCCAGGACAATTTTAGGAGCTTTAAGGATTGTCTCTTCATCTTCAAATAGGCCGAATAGAGCCAGTAAGGGGTGTTTTCCCCTCTCCTCCTCATCTAATTCTTTGATCCAGCTGAGAACTTCGTCCCAGTATGCTTGCACCGCACTCCATCCTCACCACATGTGCCAATAGTCTGCCTTATTACCACAGCCCCTTCAACAATGTGGGCTTACATCTTAATACATTTTGGCAAGTCTTAACGGGTCGTATTGCCATCTATATAACAATTTAAGTGCATGCATCTTATATTGGCAAGAGATCGAGGATTTTGCAGTTTGCCTACACATTCGCAACCATAGCTCTTGTGAGAGCTGTCCACCCAAGTCTGTTTCCCATCTGTTCTTTAGTGTGGTTGAGGGGGCTGTGTGGATCTCTATTAGTGCTGTGTACATTGTGCTTATTAGGCCTCTGGAGACTGAGCAGGTGTCTAAAAATGTTTCAGAGGGAGTAAGGTCCCTTTGCAAGTGAACTTTCCATACCTCCTGTGTCATTACGCCTTTCAGTTTTAAGTATTGAAACACCGATAATGGGCCTATGGCAAGTGCTTCTTCGAGTTCTTGGATGCTTATAAAGGTCTTGTTTCTCCATAATTGCCCGGCTCTCTCTAGCCCAGCCTCATACCACGACTGACAGCTCAATGGTTCAGGTATATCATCGCGAATCCCTGGTACCCATAGGTGTCCCAACGGGGAGGGCCACAACGTGACCACTTTCATGTCTTTGCCTGGTTTCCATATCGCCCATATGGTGCCAAGAATTGGGTGATTTTTAATGCTATTTCGTAATTGGGGTCCAGGGACCAACAGCCACTCCCCTACAGTGTATGGGCGGAGGTGAAAATTATCTAAAGCTATCCATTGGAAATCTGTTTGCTGTCTCAGATGCGGAATTAACACTCGTAGTTGAGCTGCCCTATAGTACAATTCTAGGTCCGGGAGGCCCACCCCTGCATTGTCTTTCCTAAGATGAAGGAGAGATCTAGGGACCCTGGGTTTCTTGTTTTGCCATAGGAAAGTCATTATTGATTTCCTGGTGGCGGTGAAGTATTCTTTGGGCATTTTAATGGGGAGCATCTGGAATAAGTACAGTATTTTGGGGAGGATTGCCATTTTAATAGCATTTAGGCAGCCCAGCTAAGAGATTGTGAGTTTGGCCCCTCTTTCCATGTGTTTCTGCTATGTTAGTGACAGGGGGGGGAGTTAGCCCGGTACAGAGTGTCAGGTTCTCGGGTGACGTTGATGCCCAGATATCTAATTGTGGTGAGGCTGACCTTCATTCCTAAGGGAGTAAACCTATCTACCTCGCCATCTCTATTTTTGTCGATCGGGAAGAGGATTGATTTTCCAGTATTGATTTTGAGGCCCGCTAATTGACCATATTCTTCAATTATATTTAGTGCTGCCGGAACTGAATCAAGGGGATCGGTAAGGTGCAGAAGTATATCATCGGCGTAAAGACCAAGTTTGTATTCTTTGTCTCCTACCTTAATGCCTCTGACCACATCATCAAGCCTCAGTTTCTGTGCTAGTGGGTCGAGGGAGAGAACAAATAGTATTGCGGATAGCGGCAGCCCTGTCCCACTTTCCAACATGAACCATCTGCACTAGCCACCATTTACGGTTACCAACGTCTGCGGGCATGTGTATATTGCCTTTATGGCGAGGCGGAGTCTCAGGCCTAGCCCTATCTCTACGAGGACCCTCTCCAGGAAGTCCCAGGCAACCCTATCGAAAGCCTTCTCAGCATCAAGGGACAGGAGGGTCGGGTCACCTTGCATTCCTTGTGCTTCGTGTATCAGGTGGAGTGTCTTTCTCATCGTGTCGGCGCCCTGCCTTCCCATCACAAAGCCAACTTGGTCTGGGATTATTAAGCATGGCAGGTGGGTTTCTAAACGGGCTGCGATGACTCTTGCATATATTTTGGTTCTATGTTGAGAAGCGATATAGGTCGATATGATCCACAGTGTTTCGGGTCTCTGCCCTCTTTCGGTATGACTGTAAAGAGGACCTGTGTGAAGGACGGGGGCGCACGGCCATTCTCGAATATTTTTTTTTAACTTCTTTTTATTGTTTTACAACATGATAAAAAAGGAAAAGAACAGACAAAAGAAAACAAGAACGCATTCCCCAACTCCCCCTTCCCTCTCCCTCCCCCCTCCCTCAAAGGCCGCCGCAGTATGTTCATATTCTGTCGCCTCCTCAGGCGTGGCTCCAACAGTTGTCGCATTTACGGCAGAGGGACCAGTCCCTCTGCCGCCTCCCTCCTCTCACTGGGAGTGTCCCCTACTCTCGTCTGTGCATATATATGTTGGCCTTCCCAAGCAGGATTTGCACTGTTCAGTGTCTGCGCAGGCCTCGGCCTGGCCTTCCTCTCCTCAGTTCTTCCTTTCTCCAAATTATGTGGTGCCCTCCGGCGTGGGCGGGCCAACGTCTTCGTTACCGGAGCTGCCCGGGTCGCTCGTGTCATCCCGCTTCTGTTGCCGAGCAGGTCTTGTACTAAAGAGTTCCATGCCAAATAGGGTCGTTAGGAAGGGGGCGAGGAGCGTGGAGAATGATTTGTAGAAGCCTGGGGTGAATCCATCTTCCCCTGGTGCCTTCCCCGTTTTTAAACGCTTAATGGCGTCCAACACTTCCTCTACCCTGACCGGCGCTTCTAGGGATTCGGCTTCTATGTGTGTCAGTGTTGTAAGTTTCGCTTCCTTGAGGTATGTGTTTTTGGCTCCTGGTGGGGGAGGCAGGTCACTAGTATAGAAATCTTCATAGAAGAAGGCAAATGCTTCCCTTATTCCCTCTGGGGAGGACTCTATTGTATATACAAGTGTGCCGTCTGTTCTCTCTATCACATCCACCCATCTCTCTGCCCTTTGGGCTCGGAGTCGAGCTGCCAGGAGAGCGTCTGCCTTGTCACCTTTTTCTTAGTATTTTTGTTTCAAGTATTGTAGGGTCTGAGTTATTTTGCCCACCTCCAGTATTTTTAGTTCCTCCCTGAGTTCTCTGGCCTCGTTGATGTATTTTGATCTCTCCTGTGGGGTTGATTGTGCTAGTTTTTCTGCTGTAGATAACTTTTCTCTAATGTTTTTTTCTAATAGGGTGTGTTCTCTTTTTTTTCGGGCTCCATCCCTAATAAGGATGCCTCTCAAAGTGGCTTTAGCTGCTTCCCATACAGAGGTTTTCGCGACCTCCCCTGTGTCATTAGTGACAAATAATTGTTTGATCTCATTTTCAAGGTCTTCCCTGAAGACCGTGTCTAACTACAATGAATCGTTGCATCTCCATTTTGTATTCCACGGGGCAAATCCCTCCCATCGTATCTCCACCATGACCATGTCGTGGTCCGACCATACAATGGGGTGTATGTTTGCGGATTGGAGTGTTCGTACTAGGCCCTTGGAGAGGAATACATAATCAATTTGTGTGAGGGTCTCATGCGGGATTGAGCGGAAGGTAAAGCCGCCGTCAACTGGGTGAAGGTGGCGCCAGCTATCGACGAAGCCGTATAGGGTAAGGGTCGTTTTGATATCGGCTTCATCTTGGGGCTGTGGTGGATTAAGCCCATCTGTCTTTGTCTATCTAGAGAGCTATTCATCCAAGTGTTAAAGTCGCCCCCAAGGACCGTATGGCCTTGTGCCATGTTGAACACTTTTTCACTAGTTTTATGAAAGAATCTCTTTTGTCCCTGGTTGGGGCATAGACTGTGGTGAGAGTGATAATCGTATCGTGGATATTTCCGACGACTAATGCCGCCCTGCCATCTGTGTCAACCCATGTGTTCAGAATCGACATACAGAGGCTTTTCCGGACCAGGATCCCCATACTCGCCTTTTTTGAGATGCTCGAACTCCAAAGGGAGTAACCTACGCAACCTCCCGGGATCGCCCTTTCTTCCCCCTTCTGGTAGCATGTTTCTTGGAGGAATAGGATGTCAATGTTAGACCGTTTGAATTCTCTGGCCACGTGGGGGAGTTTAGGCCCTTAACATTGAGTGTGCATATGCGCCGTAGTTTGTTGTTGTTAAGTGTGCTCGACATTGTGAGTATTTGGTGTCTGTTTGGATGACAAGCGTGCGTGTTAGTGCCTCTGTTGGCCAGTAGAACCATTCACCTGGTTTTCTGCTAATGGAATACGCCATAAATGACCTGATGGTTGTGAGTGTGCGTAGTACAAATAAAGGTTCATCTTCTTGCCCTTGCCCCACCCCCTCCCTCTTTTCACCCTCCACATTGAGCCCTCCCCCACCCCATGCGGTGTCAAATCCGGCCGGGTTAGCATCTCCCAGTCTCTATCGGACCACCAGTGTGGACCGCATAACAAGCGGTCCTGTCTATAGAACAAACAAGTTAACTTTGAGCCCCCAGTCATACCATTGCATGAGGGAGGTTATACACATCACCTTGCCCAAGTACCTTACAATTCCAAAATGAGAATCATGTTCGGGTGTGTTGCAAGTCTGCCACGTCTCCCCCCTTTTCCCAGGCTGTACCTGTATTCACTGAGATCTACTGCCGTTCTTTAATGGTTAACTGTTAGTTGTTGGTCACCTTTCACTTCGTTGGGACCTTGTTTAACTTCCATCCTTTGTTGTTACTCCCTAGGGAGAGTAATTGGGTAATAGCAGAGTCAGTGTTCCGTGTCCAGGGAGGCATTCATCCTCCTGAACCTCCTGGATCCATGTATCTTCCTTCGCCGAGGGCCTTTAATGCGCCATTCTCTGTCCTCATTTCTCTGCTTGCCGGAGGCTGCCCCCTCTGCCTGGGCGCCCAATAAGTCTGCTATGCAGTTGGAGATGTCTCTCTCGGAGATCAATTTTATCTTCGTTCCTTCCCATTCAAATGTGAGCCATAATGGGTAGCCCCAACGGTATCTTGTGCCTTTGTCCTTGAGAAATTTGGTGATCGGTAGACACTTTCTCCTCAGTGCCAGGTTGAGGAAGGATAGATCTTGATAGATGGTGATGTTCGCTTCTCCTAAGGTGATTTGTGGCATGAGCCTGGCTTTTTCCAAGATTCGAGCTCTGTCTGCGTAGTTATGGAATCGGGCTAGTACCGTTCTCGGGCCGCCTGGCCTGCCCCCAGCTCTGTGGATCTGATCGATTTTAGGTTCATCCACCATATCATCCTTAAAAAGCAGCTTAAGAATGTCATGTAGGGTTTTCTTTAGGTGTTGCTCGGATTCCCCTTCATTTTCTGGAATACGAAATATATGTATTTTATTGCAGCGCTCTCTATTTTCCAAATCATCAACCTTCAGGCGAATTTCTTCCTTCTTGTTTTCAATCTCCGCGAGTCGCTGGTCTATTTGCATCTCCAACGTACTTGATGAGGATTGATTATGTTCAACTTCCTCGAGCCTCTCCTCCATTTTGTCTATTCTATTTGTGATTTTGTCAATATTATTCCCAATGTCCACTCTCATGCCCTTCATTTCAGTTAGTAAATCAGCAATTTCTGCTTTAGTCGAAGCTGTTTCTAGTCCTTTCGATGCCATATTTGTACTTTTTGATGTTTTAGGTGTGTCTGGTGTCAAGGAAAACACGTATTTCGCCAGTTTTTGCTTAGCGTCCATAAGTAAAGGGGAATTGGCGAAGGACAGGTTGCCTCCGAGGAGGGCACACACCCCAGACACTGGAGGCCCAACCCTCGGACCTACAACTGTTTGATAGAGCCTCAGGGTCTGTGTCAGGCACTACCTTGGCGTAGAGATTAAGGCGTTATCATTAAGTGGCCAGAGAGATGTTGTTCTTGCATGCTTCGTTGTGGGCTTAGGGCGGTATTCGTCGTCGATGGACTGATGGGTTTCGGTGTCCAGTATAGGTTTTTGGCGGGTCTAACGCCTGCACCTGGGCCTACAAGGGTCTACAAGGGCGAACAACGTTCATGCAGTAAACCAAAGGAGGACCTGCAGCTGGAACTCACCATGAGTCTGTACAGCGCTGATATCTCACTTCCTATTGGGCTGAGCTTTCAACTGTGGACGTGCCCAGCCGATGGATGATTTGGTTGGCGGGACTGGGGCTTGCCACAGAGACGGTCGTTGAAATGGGAGAGTAGCTAGAAGAGAGGCTGCTCCAGCGGAGAAGGCCCCAAGGCTGCCGGCACTGCGAGCCTGCGACCTTCCGGCGGGCTCTTCGAAGGTGATGGTACCGTGGGTGTGTCTTGTCATGGCAGTCTTTTGGCTGTGGCGGAGGATCGCGTATGATTACGAACCGTTGTTTCCTCCCGGTGCGGGCTTATCGGGTCCGTTGCATGGAACCACAGCGGCTTCAGACTTCATTCGGGGGCTTTACCATGCCAAGGTCGTGGTCGCCCTGCTGCTAGCTGAGTACATTGTTGTTGCGTAGAAAGTTTCGGTATAGTCTGTGTTACAGCGGGGCTTCGGCATGCAGGGCTTTTGCACATGTTCCCTGCGAAATTTCTAATGGCGAGTTATCGGTGAAGCCAACACCGATTTCCGGCGGGTTTTCTTCAGGGTGTGCCGTGCACCTTCCGACATCCAATTCAATTGTTTTCCGGCTCGGGGTGGGGGGTGTCCTGTGGTGGGAGCCTATTCCACTTTGTCGGACCTTAGTGCGGAGCTCACATGGAGAAGCTTGCCATCCGTGCAACCCCTGGTGGCCAGTCTCTGGGATCGCTTTTAAGCTACCTTTATCAAGCCTTATAATCAAACTTTGCACTTGAAGGGACTGCCAGGGTTTTTTCAAATCACCTACTGAGAGCTAATGGTTTAATTGGTGCTGTAAACGTGCTACTGGTGTAATAAAAATGCCTTAACCAGTTTTGCCTTCAGTCGCTTCCTTTCTAAACAGTATGCGTGCCTTTCCCTGAAGTCCTGTTAAAAACAAGCACTTGCAAGGCCAATGGTTTTGGCTTGTGTTAGATAGGCATTTGCCATGCACTGCTATCACATGCCCAGGTACATGCACCATTTTCAAGCTGTTACCATTAATGGCCAGTTAGTACCATTAGCCTTGCTAATAACTTTCCTATGTCTACACAAAAACCAAAACTGTTGGCATTGCCATGCTTGTTTGTGACAGTGAGCTACTCAGTTAATTTTACGTATGGGAGTATTTTGGGCTCTTAATACAGTAAATGACATCTAACGTTTTAGGCATGGAATTTTATAATTTCCTCTTTCAAAACCGTAACTGAAACACAACTATTGCCACGCAAAGTCTGGCATAAACGCTAGTTTAGTATACATTTCAAATACAATGCCAGTCTATGATACCTCAACCGCACAGGAACAGGGAAGTGCAGAAGGAGGACTTGCATAGGCCTATCTATGAAACCGTTTTGTGTGGATAATACAGATATGAGTCGGTCTCTACCGCCAGTAAAGCAGAAGTAGCACATGGGAAAAATATTAGACAAAGTACCATAAGCATTTTTAGTTCATGTAGATGACAGGAATGGGGCACAAAGATTTGCACTGGAGCAACTAAGGACCTGGCACTGAGTAACTGAGATTGGACCACCCTACCATCTACCTGATTCTCAAAGTTAAAGCTGAAGAAACACTGGAGAGGCCACCAACCTACTAACTACTGAGCTACTGACTACTATGCAGCTTTCAAATAGGTACTTCTGTAGACCTCCAGAGCCAGGATGCGGCAGCACCCAGCCATACCCAGGGCTTAAGGCGGGAAGTCAAGCATAGGCCGAGTTGGCTTTTTGAGGGTGTGATCAACTACAGTCAGTGGTTAAAGGCAGTGGTGAAAGTTATCCTTTGAATTGTGCATTGCCATATATGGATCTGGCCCTCCTAACCCCACAGAAGTTTGTTTTCAGTTCTCTGTTCCGATTGTTGGCCGTAGAATCTGCTTAGTGATCACAGCAAGTCTAGGATTCAATGTGAGTCGTGTCTTCTAGCAAAGTTGCTCTGGGAGAATGTATTGGATGCAGGGGTCGAAGTGTATGAAAAGAAGTAGTGGAACTATGTTCCCTGCCTGCCTTCCCACAAACCCCATCGCCACAGCCTGTTCCACGCACAATCCAAACCCCCATACAAACACTCCTGCTGTTTAAGGGAATGTTCAGTGCAGTGCATTGAGGTGCAAGTTTCAAGTTCTTCCTGCATTTTCATTTTAAGACTAAACCATTCCTGAACGGTTTATTTTTAAAATAAAAGTATAGTACAGTAAAAAAGTAGAGAACAACCACTCCCAACCGCTCCCGCCCACTTCGACCACTGATTGGATGGTTTCTGACTTCTGTAAGAGTTTGGAGGCAGCTCTGGGTTCTTTATATGTGTTGGTCCAAGTTGGTGCAGCTGGGTTCTTCCCCCAGACAAGCACAGTTCACCGTGCAGGAAATCAGATGCATTCTTTCCTGTTCCAGAAACGGCCTCATTTTACACTAAGGTTAATCCTCCAATCCCTTTTGTGTCCTGTGGTTTTTTGCATTACTTGTGTCCTTCTGTCTTGCACTCCGAATTCCATGTAGGTTCGTGGGAGTTCCTTATTAAGTATCCCGCTCCAGCCCCCTTTTTTCAGCTTGCTTCCCGTTTTCTACTTATTCTTTCTGTGTAGGTAGTTAGGTGTCTGTGTCTAATTACATTTCTTGATTGTTCTTTGTGGCTGTAAGCGTTGGCAGCAATGAGTGAGGATACACCAAGAAGAGGTTGAGGAGCGCCACCTCTATTTCTTGATTTCACCCATCCTTTTTCTGTACTGGAGGTCGGCAGGCGTGCAGCACGCTGATGACCTCACCTCTCTGAGCATTCTGAAAGCACGTTTAATGGTCAGGATCGTGTCTGCAGAGGTGCAGTTATAAGTCCTGTTCCCTGTATCTTCTGGTTGTATCCTGCTCTCCCTGGCTGCCTCGCCGTGCTGCTCTTCTTCCCCCCCCTCTGGTCCCTCTGTTGTCTTTACACATCATGGCTTGTTTGTAAACAGGATTGGTTGTCCCTGGAGGGTGGGAGGTCTCTGGGGAAGGTTCATAATTGGGCTAATCCTTTTATGGCATTTGCTGTTGTTTCCCGGGGGTTGCCCAGCTCCAGCCCCCTGCAGGGCACTAAAGGCATTTCATGTTGTTTCACTCCCCCCTTGTGCCTGGCATGACTAGCAGAGGACTGATCCTCTGCAACAGAAGCAGTCCTCTGCCTGCAGCGGTGGCCTCCCAACAGCACAGACCCCTTCCCGGAGCCCTGAGCGAGTGGCAGACGACCGACAAGCGATGTCGCCTGCTTCTGTCTGCCGGGCACAGGCAAGAGAGACCTGCAGCCATCGCCTTTGGCGACAGCGGTGCACAGGCAAGTTAGAGGCTCAGATAGAGACAGAGATGTGTATATTTGTTTTTCTATTACATGATATATTGTAGCATGTGGATCTTTCTGAATTGCTGGGATTCCATGCTCAGTGGCCCTCTGCCACTGTAAGTACATCATTTCCCTTTCTGATAGATTTTATTTTCATGGGAGACATAGCTGATGTTCATGTGTACTCTCCTCCAGTAGGAGACAGCATTATCACTATAGTAACATACGTGCCTGATCACCACTTTATGGTGCCAGGTAATCCTATGAAACTACATGACATTTCCTACCATAGACTTTATTTAGGAGTCACCTGCTGTAGAGTTGAGTTAGCCGAGTGAGGCTTGGGTTGGCCAGGGTCAAAATTGGGGCTCTGGCCTGACACTCCTTTTGAGTCAGTGTTTGCCCAAAGCAAGGGGCAGCCTGGCCTCTCACCTGCTACTTGTGGCAAATGTGGCAAATACAAGAGGTGGCATGAGGGCCCATACATGAGTGCTGTTGACTGCCTTTCTGTCCCTCCTCCGCTCATAGATTGCCTAGGGTGGGGCAGGGTGTCTCTGGTTTCTTGTTGCGGCGTTGGTGAAGCGGATCAGCTCTGGCTCAGCCCTAGCCATGAGACCCCTGTCTCTCCCAGCTCTAACCCCGGGTACAGATAATTTCCATAGAAGCCCTCCCAGTGCCCCTAGTACTCTCTTTGTGTCCTTTAGAGGTTGTTAAGGCAGTGCTTTAAATGAAGGCAAACGCGCTGCTCAAAGGAGTTGTGTTTATTTTCTGAAGTTCCCATCCCTTGTCCCTCTCCGAGGCCCTCGGGTTCTTCTTGATGGCTGTTGAAAAGATGATGAGGGTAAGGGTGGGAACTCATCCCCCTGCTCTCCAGACCCCTAGAATGAAAGTAGTAGACTGGAGGTGGTGGAGGTGTGGGGTAGACTAACAAGACAGATAATCCAGGCCATCTTTCTACCATGGGAGTGTTCTGAACTCACTTTGATGAGATGCAGAAGCCTATGCCAATCCAGGGCCACTTACTGCTACATCAAAATGGCCGGCAACGATGTTAGATTCTTGGCAGACTCGTGTGAAACCATCACCATAGTTTTCACAGAGAAAGACGTACAGAGGATTACAAGTGAAAAACTGCACCCAGTTGAGATACACCTGGTGCTTAAAACTGCAGGTCGGTTGACCTCATTGGCTACTTAAGGGTAAAAATAAAGTTTAAAGGAAGTACAACCTGTCGGGGGATATGCGTCATTAGAAAGGGTAAGGACAACCCAGGATGACATCCGCAAGGACTGTTGGCAATGAAAATGGATGCGTTCTCCTTGGAACAATTCAGCCTTACGAAACCGCAGAGGGCATTGATCAGAAACACTGGGATGTTTTCATCTGGACATTGGGAACGTTTAAGGACTTTATGCATAGAATTAACCGCAAGCAAGGCATCATTCCAGTAGGGCACACAGTGCGGACCGTTCCTCTCATTGCACTGAAAGAATTGTCTACCATCCTGCTGAACCTCCAATGGAAAGAGCTGATTGAACTTCTGGACTCGTCCTTACAGCTAAGCCCAGCGGTTGTGGTAAGGAAGAAAATGGTGCCTTTACATTGTGTGTGCACCTAAGCTCACAGAACACTAACGTTTGGGTCAACAGCTTTCCTCTACCCAGCATCAAAGAACCAATGCCCTCTCTGGCGGTGGCAAAGTTCTTCTCTACCATAATCTACATTCAGCTAACCACCAAGTCCAGCTCCATCCCAAAACTAGACCTCTCACTGCCTTCATAACCGAGGATGGGAGCATTCAGTAGAAGAGAATGCCATTTGGTCTGACATACAACGTAGCTGCTTTTCAGAGGATCGTCCACTTCCTCCTCAAAGGAATGAGTCATGTTTTGGCCTTCAGGATGACATCCTCGTTTTCAGAGCCATTCAAGCAGTACATAACACAGTGTTAGAGAAAGTCCTAAGCAAACTCAAACTCCAAAGCATGGCCCCCTGCACGGACAAGTGTCTCTTCGGATGTCCAGAAGTAGAGTACTTTGGCCACATTGTGTCTGTCAAAGGAGTGGCTTCACACCAGCCAGGAGGTCCACAAGCCCATTAACAAGACTCCCACCCCATTGAAGAAGGAACAAGAATCATCCTCCTTGGATCTATGCGAGTTCCACCATGGGTTTGCATCAGACTTTTCAGCCATTACTGGACCATTACAAAGGGTGCTAGATAAATGCAATTTCCTCTGGGAATAGGAACAAGAGAAAGGCTTTGATAAAGTCAAACACTCGTCAACCACCACTCTGCAGTCATTTCTCCTCAATGCAACTGCTGATGCCAGTGTGTATGGTTTGGGATCCGCACTGACAGAACGTGCTGCATCTTGAAGAGAATCATACCATTTTCCTCTAGGGTGTTAATCCAGGTGGAAAAGGCTATCCAGCAATAGTAAAATAAGCAATGGCTGTAGCTGGGGCAGTAACCACTTCCA
Organism: Ambystoma mexicanum; assembly: GCF_040938575.1. Classification (NCBI taxonomy): domain Eukaryota; kingdom Metazoa; phylum Chordata; class Amphibia; order Caudata; family Ambystomatidae; genus Ambystoma; species Ambystoma mexicanum. Next base: position 908,175,599 of record NC_090926.1, read on the forward strand.
TACGTACATATGGGGACAACATTTTTGACTAGAGACCGATCACAATGTACACATCACATTTTGTCACAATGTGCACCATCCAAAGTTTCTTCATGTCTGGCAAGAATTGCGGTTCAGCTTTGAGCATATCATTTTACTCTTTAACACATTCCCAGTGGAAGGAACAGGAGAGTGGACTGCCTTTCATGTCTGCCCACGCTGGAGCCCACCTGTTCTGATGGGAAAGTGGAAGATGTTTGCATGATTGATATGCTAGACCTTCCTAAGAGTCATGACTGTGGATTGCTCCGTGATGAAAGGGACAGCGATACAAATGATTATCAGGCAATGATGAGCAGGAGACATTTTATCAGGGAAGGTTGGTTGGGTGGGAAGCACCTGCCTGCCCAACTCCTGCCTTGAGCTAAAATTGCCCCGGAATTAGCACTAGATGACAATGTACTGATGCATGCTGAGAAATGTGTTCCACCATCAAAGCTCTGACCTAAAATAATCAAACTCGCGCACTCAGGGTACTTGGGTTTCACGCCAAGTGGAAGGCACTGGACACATATCGGTAGTCCCAGCTACACAGGGAAATCTACAAGCACAGGCTCAAAATAATCAAACTGGGCCCCTCAGAGCACCTGGGTTTCACACTAACTGGGTGCAAGGCTCAGGACACATATCGGTTGCCCCAGCTAGACAGGACATCCAAGTTCCTAGATGTGCAGTCTATCAATCTGCTAACAAGTACCAATCGACCTAGCGTGCACCACTCCTCTCCATAGAACCATCAGGGGACCATGGAAGCTCCTAGCCATTGACTTGGTAGGGCTCTTCCACACATGGGACACACATTCAAGGTGCCTTAGTCTCAACAGACTGCTTCTCAAAATCGCTGGAGGTTGACTTAACGGCATACCCCACAATCAGGAATCAGTAACTTCTTAACAAAAGTCTTTACGTGTGAAAGGGGAGCCCCACGTCATTATGAGCAACAATGGTGTCCCATGTGTACCCTGAGAGATGTGAAAGTTCTCTAATCTTATGGTATTGGGCACTGCAGGAGTGCCGTCTATCACCCCTAGTCCAGAGGTGAGGTGGAGAGTTACAACAGGGTTTTGAAGGAATATTTGTAGTGAACTGTGGCTGAGAACAAAAATGTCCTCTGGTTGTTGCAGCAAAAGATTTGGTCCCAGGCTCAAACCTCATGGAGTCACTCCATTTGGGCTGATTGATGAAAGAAGGGCATGGAGCTAAAGGTGGCTGGGGTTTTTGACTTTCAAGGAGTGTCTTATTGTGATCATTATTTTTATCAAGAGAGGGTGTGATGGTGATCATAAGATTGTATTTGTGCGGGTGAGGTGTTGCTAGGTCTGGAAAGGTTCTGGGGGTATGCGCATGTCGGGACAGTCGGGACTCAGGGCTAACTAGCCTTTTGGTTTAAGCCTCTGAGCTTCTATCCGGGGATGTAACAAAAAGACCCGGGGCTATAGCTAGCCCAGTCCCCACCACTAGTGACGCCTCCCGGGGAGCACAGGAGTGTGGCTGGGCATGTGTTTCCATGTGTATGTCTGAATGACTGCATGGAACGAATTGAATTGGGAGCATGTTAGGCGTTCTTGGGGATCCGCCAGCAGGCCTGAAAGAAAGCTGGTGTCCATTGTGTTCCCCCAGCCCCCACAATAGGCAGCCTTATCTTCTCCAGGATCTCACCCCACCACACCATTACATTGTAATTTGTATGGTATGTAAATATGGTATTGTGTAATTTATCATCATCATTTTGAAACTTATCAAGATGATGACATCATTTCGTGTAACAAGTAAAAATAATCACACCATCGGTGAAGAAATATATTTTCCATAATTATTGTTAAATAATATTTTCCAGAATGCCTCTTGTCCTCTGTACCACACACAGCAGATTGTGACCATATAGACTGGGGCCGCAGGGTGTCAGAAATATATATATGGATATAGATCATCTCCACCGCTCCCCTTTTCTACACCCGGCCGATGCTTTCCCGCCACGACTGCACTTTCTATTTTTCTGAGGCTGCGCCGGGGCACCAAGTGTTTACGACGCAGGGAGGAACTTTAAAGCGGAGCTGAATTGATGGGTGTGAACAGTTTCCTTGGCTACTTTTATCTTCGTGGGAGTCTTTTAACCTGGGTTTTCGATATTCCTTCACTTTTTTGGCCTATGCTGACTGCGGGATGGCCTGGACTGCGGGGGTAGTTAACACAGCTGCTTTACCAAACATGCCCATTGTCCTTCCTTTCAACGTGGGGGGTGGAGGAGGGTGTGGATCACATCCACTAAGAACTCAATGACCCCACGCTTTCCTTTTAAATGGTTGCAGGGAATATGGAGCCACTTTGGGACCAGCGCTTCGCCCAGCAACGCTTCACCCCGCTCCCGTGGCCCCCGCCCACCCCCCCACCTCAGCATCACACATGTTCAGCGAGTGTGATTGTAGTTGAGACGCAGTGGCATTCTCTGAGTGTCCTTTATGCTCACCTAAGACTGTACGGGCACAGTGCATGCAGTGTTTAGCGCAGTGCACTACCAGCAAACACGTTGAACCCGGCCTGATTCTTGCACCACTCTGTGAATTAGGCCAGGTCCAAAATGTTTGTTGGCAGCGCAAAGTCACTTTGCCCAGCGCTAAATGTTCCTTGAATTAGGCCCTTAGGCTGCTAAATGGCTGTACTTCTCAGGGGCGTAGCGTGCTTCTTTCTTTGGGGATGAGGGGCAAACTTGCAAACAAATCTAAGATCAATATGCTATTTTGTAAGACTCAGAAATTCTCACCACCCGGCTGCCCCCACCACACACACACATTAGGTACCCTGCGGACAGGAGCTGGGTGTCTCCCACCAGAATTGATTGGGCAATTCAGTGGTCAATTGTTTGATCGATAAACTGGGAATTTTGTTCAACATTTGGTAGGATTTAAAGACCACTTTATAGGTGGGATTGAGTGTTCTGTCCAGTGAAATGCTGGTATAATGGTTCATTTGAAAGCACAGCCAGAAAACATTAGTCACACCTGGGTAGGAGTGACTCCAGACCACGCCATAGAGGGTCCTGGAATACTGAATCAGCAGGGCAAGGAACTGGGCCTGTTTTTACAAAAACGTACTTGCTCCACCTCTATTTAAGACATCAGCTACAACAATGACATTGGTAACCTCCATAGTTCCTACTATAATCCATGCCTTATATAGCAGACGCCACCAAACTAGCACCAAACTGCCTACTGGACCCATGCCTTCAAAATCACCTTCACCCATTCTTGCACTGTGGCAAATGAAAGGCACTAGGCATGATGGGATTAGTAGCCATAACCTATCATAGACAAAGGGTTACTACCAATCCAAGAATGCAAAGTGGTGTTGGCTATAAAGGCTGGACTGGATTAAGGGAATCCTCATGACATGGAGCCCGTTTTCAAGTTTACAGTGCCTATAATGCAACGGAAAAAGGCCTTTCTTTGTTAGCCAATGTACAACTGAATTCAGTTATTGCATGTGGACGTGTGCCAGGTTTCATTCATCTGTTTTGAGTGTGTGGTTCACATTAAACATTTATTTATTTATTTATTTATTTATTTACATTTGTAGAGCGCACAAACAGCACTTGGGCATCGTGGCGCTGTTACTTGAAGGGAACTTAGTTACTAGGAAGTACAGGTAAGATCTACATTTACATGTTATACAGTTATACCATTTGAGCACAGGTTATATATACATTTTGCAGGGTAAATCATTTTTACAGTTTGCAACCATGTGTGGTCAGTACAGGGGTTCCCCAGGTCAGGTGAGGGTGACCTATTAGGCCATTGTTTTTCTGTGCATGCTGGCAATCGTAGTCCTGCATTTAAATAACAAAAGCAACCCTACAAGTATGTGAATTGAAATAAAAACAGGACTGTCAATTAACTGATCACCCCTAAAATGGAACTTTGAGTAATGTCTGATTCATGATTGTTTTCCATTTATAACATACATCAGTTAAAATAATGTTAATGTATCTCTACTTACACATATTCATCTAATTATTAAACGGTTTAACTCAGGAAATGAACTTTGCCACTGCCTTCGCTCAAGCGGTTACAAAAATGCAGCTGCAGTTACTTGTATTAGATGAATGACTGCTATTGGCTGTACTGCTTTTGTGGTGCATTGTGACATCAATACATCCATATCCTGATCCCAACCTGCTGCTAATGCTGCAAAGTAATCGTGGATTCAAAAACGTGAACTGCAGATGACAAACACATCTCATTGGCAGGTGCCTTAAACCACTGAGCTACCTTAATGAGATGTCAACCCTTGACTTGCAGGTTGAACAACAATGCCTGCAGTAGGCAAATTAAACCACAGAACTAAAGGATTGGGACTTGAACGGTTCAAGTCCCAATCATTAAGTTCAGTGGTTTAAAACTGTTTGTAAGGTAGCTCAGTGAACTAATGCGCCTGCTGCAGTCACAGGTGTCTAGCATACAGATCACAGGTTCAAGTTGAAACTGTGATCTTTATGCTACACACCTGCGACTGCAGCAGGCTCATTAATTCACTGAACTACCCTACAAACAATTTCAACACGTCTGCGTCTATAAAGCCCGTCGAGTTTGCTAAACAAAATGATGTGATTCAGAAATCAGGATACAAATCACCTCCCAATAAATGATTGGCAACACGCGACACCATGAACTTTGCCAAAGACTAAGCTGGTGGCGCATGCTTAGCCTGCTATGCGTCCATCTCTTCAGCTTTCCCCCGGCCGTGCAGTGCCCCACGCAGCGGGCCAGCGACTGGAGAAAGCATGACCCAAGCCTGGATAACAGGCGCTATAAGTGAAACTGTTGCTGTTTGCACGTCTACTTCGAATGAGGTAGATACACATTGCCAGCAGGCAGCAGCAGGCTGCTTTTACTCGAAAGAGTTAACTGCAATGCAGTGCAAATTGAGCTGGCTGAGCAAGGTCTGCACATCACACATATGCCAGTGTTGCACCAGCGGGCTCTAAGGGTTTAAGCCGGGCCAATGTGCCCGTCGCTGCATAGCCACGCTCTACACATCACGCGTTCCCAGTGCTGGAAATGGAAAGGATTGACTGCGAGACCTTATCAGTGGGGCGAGTGTGATTGGGGGGATGGGGAGTGCGAGCCGGAGGGTGTTTTGATCTGATGGCTCTTTGTACAGCGTCTCCCGTAAAATACGACGTGGACACAGTTGGGGGTTTGACTCTAAGACTGGTGCCTGTTGTTGGGGGTTGACTGCCCTGGACATCCGGCAGTCCCCCTAGTACTAGGGGGCATCAGCACCATCGAGGGTGGGGCCACAGCCTGCCAGGCCCCTGACCATGCGGACCTCTGCCACCGTCCTGGCACGAGGGTCCCAGGGCATCAGGGCCTGCAGCCTACATGCAATGAGACACAGACTCAGGAGTCCCTCTTCTGGAGTCTGCAGCCGTTCTGTCTCAGGGGATCCTTTTATTAGCTTGGGCCACGACACAGTCATGGCCCATCTTAAAGGGGCAATACACGTGGGAGGGGCCCATCCCCTTAAAGGGGCAATACACATGGGAGGGTCACACTTAACACCTGTTCCTGGGCGTGCCCACTATTTATTTTACAGAATAACGCGCAGGGCGTCACACGCCACAACCCTCTCAACCTTTTAGAACAAAACAATGAAGAGACAACAACAAACTATAACTTTTCATCAGTGTGTGATGTCAGAAAGTCCCCCTTGTGCTCAGTCCATCACATAGGGCCTCATTACGACCCAGGCGGTAAGTTACCGCCTGGGCCGTGACTTTACCACCATGGCGTAAACTACGTTTACGCCATGGTGGTTGGCAGACTTACCGCCCCATTCCGAGTTTGGCGGGGCGGTAAGTCCCCAATCCCCATTTACCCTTCCCCATTCCCATTTTTGCCCCATAGGGCATAATGGGAGTGGGGAAGGCGTTAATTACGCCACCGTAAATTACGGTGGCGTAATTAACTCCATGGTCCCTTAGCGCCATGGATTTTAACACCTGCTAAAAGCAGGTGTTAAGTCCGCCATGGCGCTAAGGGACCTCGTACTCAGGCGGTAAGGGTCGGCGCTGTTTACGCCGCCGTAAAACCCTTACCGCCTGAGTCGTAATGAGGCCCATAGTCCGTAAAACCCTCTGCCACCCCCCCCCCCGGGGCTTGGTTTCTACCCGCCATGGGCACCTGGACTCCACCAACTCTTCATCCTCTTGCTCAGGCCTCCACCGGTCAGCCTCGCCATCGTGATATCCTCTGGGCTCCAGAGACTCCCTCGACTTTGGGATCATCAGGGCCATCTCCTGGAATTCCTTGGAACCCACGAAACCATCTTATATTTCTGGTGAGTCATTCAGTGCCCCTTTCTGTTGTCACCGTTGAGCCCTGCTTCCATTTCACCACCCTGGAGCTAGTCTCGTGGGGAAGGTCTAGCTTGGTGCATTGATACCCATGCTCAACAGGACTGTGTACACACTTCCAGTGGCGTGACCACCGGGCATCACCGCTCCGACTCTCTTGCATTGACCCTTTGTTGTGTGGCCCTCAGGGTCTTGCCACATGGCAGAGTCAACTCTCGTGATGCGTACTCTGGAATTAGGAACCTCACCTTTTTTGCCCAGGAACCCTCGGCAGGGGCCACCCTGGCGCTGAATGCGGCAACATCCTGAAAGCCAGAAGAAACAATGTTAGAGCCTCCTATATCGGCTGTCCTTTGCCACGCGGAATGCCTTGTCGATAGTCTGCATCGATCACTTCACATCCTCATTGGCCCTCAGCCACTGCGAGGTGATATGGGGGTGTTCTACCCCATAGAACTAGAGGAAGTTGGCAAACACCACTACCTAAAATGGTGGACCATGATCCAACCTGACAGACTTGGGAAGATATGATATGATAGTTTTTTTTATATGGCGCCTATACACAATGTGTTTCAAAGCGCTCCAAGGCAAGGGAGGGAACAAGGGAAAATACAATGACATTCTTACAAGGCCATGACCAATAAGAATGTGAAATTAACTATCGTACTCGGCCTGGCAACATTTCAGATAGTGCAAGAGCTAAGACACAGGTAAGGAAGGGATGGGGTGGGAAGGAAATAAGAACAGACAAGCGACTATCAGAACTACGTCTGATGACATTTCTAGTAGAGCCGAGATTAACAAGAGGTGAGGGAGGGGGAGGAGAAAGGAGGGAGAGGGACAAAACAAGTGATTATCGTACTAGGCCTGATGACATTTCAGAAAGTTCTGGATGGGGGGGGGGGACAAGTAAGGGAAGGGGGAGGAGACAAACATTGTTGATATCATAGTAGGTCCAAGGACAATTCTGATAGAGTAAGTGCATAGAAAAAAGTAACGGGAGGGCGGTAGGAGGAGGGAGGGAGAAGGGAGAGGAGGAGAGAACAGATAATAAAACAGTGAAAAGAAGAGCAGAGAAGCAGAGGGGAGTGCGAGTACAGTTGCTGAGTTCAGTAATAACACATACTGTTGCAGAGAACAGAAAATGTAAGCAAGCATTCAAGATGACGATTGGCACAGCATGATTCAGGGCCACCATGAATACGATGCAGGGGAGGTCCACCAAGAGTCAATGTGTACATAAAGTCAAATCCGAGCATTGCAACAGGTCGGTGATGAAGAAAACCATAATGAATCAAGACAACTCCTGCAGTGGTTAGATGTAGAGGGGGGGTGGAAGAGAGGGCTAAGGGGGAAGGGGAAAGGGGATAGAAGAGATCAGGCAAACGCAGGTAACACTTGCATGTGAGAAGGGGAGGGCACGAGGGAACTCACAGACAACCAGTGAGGGGAGGAGGGGCACACAGACATCATGGGGGACCAGAGAAGGGGGTTGGGGGCACACAGACATCAGAGGGGACCAGAGGAGGGGATGGGAGGCACTCAGACATTATGGGGGACCAGAGGAGGGGGGTAGATGGACATCACAGGGGACCAGAGGAGGGTGGTGGGGGATACACAGACATCAGATGGGACCAGAAAGGGGGCACACAGATATCACGGGGGACCAGAGGAGGGGGTGGGGGCACTCAGACATCACAGGTGACCAGAGGAGGGGATGGGGGGTACACAGACATCACGGGGGACCAGAAGAGGGGGTGGGGGTACACTGACATCACAGGGGACCAAAGGAGGGGGTGGGGGGCACTCAAACATCACAAGGGCCAGAGGAAGGGGTGGGGTCACTCAGACATCATGGGGGACCAGAGGAGGGGGTTGGGTGTACCCAGACATCATGGGGGTCCAGAAGAGGGGGTGGGGGTACACTGACATCACAGGGGACCAGAGGAGGGGATGGGGGGCACTCAAACATCACAAGGGCCAGAGGAAGGGGTGGGGTCACTTAGACATCATGGGGGACCAGAGGAGGGGGTTGGGTGTACCCAGACATCATGGGGGGCCAGAGGGCTGGGTGGGGGCGCTCAGACCTCACAGGGAAGCAGAAGAGGGGGTAGAGGGGCACACAGACATCACGGGAGAACAGAGGAGGGGGTGGGGTGTACATGGTCATCACAGGGGACCAAAGGAAGGGGTGGGGGCTCTCAGACATCATGGGGTACCAGAGGAGAGTGCGGGGTGTACACAGACATCACAGGGGACCAGAGGAAGGGCTGGGGGTACACGGACATCACAGCGGACCGGAGGAGGGTGGGGGCACACAGACATCATGGAGGACTAGAGGGGGGAACACAGATATCACGGGGACCAGAGGAGGGGGTGGGGGCACTCAGACATCGCGGGGGACCAGAAGAGGGGGTGGGGGTACACTGACAACACAGGGGACCAGAGAAGGGGGTGGGGGGCACTCAAACATCACGGGGGCCAGAGGAAGGGGTGGGGTCACTCAGACATCATGGGGGACCAGAGGAGGGGGTTGGGTGTTACCCAGACACCATGGGGGACCAGAGGACTGGGTGGGGCCACTCAGACCTCACAGGGGCCAGAGGAGGGGGTGGGGTGTACACAGACATCACAGGGGACCAGAGGAAGGGGTGGGGGCACTCAGACATCATGGGGTACCAGAGGAGAGTGCAGGAGTACACAGACATCACAGGGGACCAGAGGAAGTGGTGGGTGTACACGGACATCACAGGGGACCAGAGGAGGGGGCACTCAGACATCACAGGGGACCAGAGGAGGGGGTGGGGGCACTCAGACATCACAGGGGACCAGAGGAGGAGGTGGGGGGCACACGGACATCACAGGGGTCCAGAGGAGGGGGTAGGGGGTACACAGACATCACCGGATACCAGAGGAGGGGGTGGGGGCACTTGGAGGGGAGATCATGGTTAGACCAGGAGAGAGGTGTAGTGGGAGAGTTAGAGAGAAAGAGAGAGAGAGAGAGAGAGAGAGAGATGTCAGCTGAGATGAGTGCATCCAAGGTGTGCCCATCTGAGTGGGTCGGACCAGAGGGAAGAATGGTGAGGGAGAAAGAGTTGCATAGGTTGCAGAAGTGTAAGGTGGCCACATCAGGAGAGTCAATATGAATATTGAAGTCTCAGAGGAGGAGAAGCTTAGATTGGCCCACTCTGATTGGATGAGGGAGACCGGCCCAGGGGGTCTATAGATGGTGTGTGTGTGTACAAACTATTCATTAGCTACATTTGTCATGTTGGTCAGATTTTTTTGTTGATTTTGTTTATGGGTTTGTTTGATCAATAATTGTGTTTTGAAAAGAAGAACTTGGAGTATATTGTTACTTAATGAATTGGTTTTAAAATCTTTTGGTTTGAAAGCAATGCAACACATTTTATGCACATAGATGTTTTGATTTAGTGGCTGTGAATTATTTCTTTTTTGTATTGCTGAAAACAAATAGTAACAAATTGATCATTAGAACCAGATCATATTATAATAATGATGATAATAATAATATCTATTTCTTATATAGCACTTCACAGCCATGGGTCTCAGAGCACTGAAATAACAGAGGCCCAGCTTCACCTCACTGAGGAAGCCCAAAAACGCTGAAACACGTATCTAGGGTTGCTGATGGTACTCTTGTTCAAAGGCGAATTGTCACAGCATTTCGGTGCTGGACTGCCCATGTGGGCGGAACCAGACTGATATGCAAGTGGCTATTCCTTCTCTGTGAAGGGCGCAGTGAGCCAAAATATGGTTGTGGACCCTCGTGAGTGGAAGAAACTCCATAGAACAGGGTTTTTGACCCATGTTCGTTCTCAATATAGGGGCTCCCACACTCCTTTGTTACTTGGCCACAAATAACTCATCCATGAAAGGGAGCACCGTCTCCGCCGCTGTAGATGTCACAGACCATACCATTGGGTACCGGGAGAATTCATCCAGAACAACAAGGAAGTGTTTTGACTGCTGTACTGTCCGAAAATCCAGGCGTAGACCTTTCCATGGCTCTATGGCCCTCTCCAGGGATTCAATGGGAGGTGCCTTGGCTATGGGTCTAGTCGCCTGGTACCACACACATCTCTCTAGGGCTTCATCAACCTGGGTCTCCAAGTAAGGGAATCATACTTCCTGCCTCAGATATGCCTTGTTTTTACTCCTCCCCTGGTGGCCCACATGAGCCAGGTCCAACACCTTCTACTGTAACTCTGGAGGGGTGACTAGCTGCAAGCCCCTTGCCTTCCAGTCCAATCAACAACTCGCTGCACACCCTCCAGAGACCTTGTAGGAACACCTGCACTGCCGGTGTTTCGGTGGGAGGTAGTGGTCTGGAATAATCACTAATGGCACACTCTAAGATGTTCCGTTAGCTCCTGTAGGCCTACATCTCGGCGCATGGCTTCTGCAATGTCAGCTACTGATATGGAGTCTGGGACTGCTGCCCCCGGGTGACCAGGCCTTCTTCATCATTGTCCACGTCTTAGCAGCTCTCAGCAAGCATCAAAGGGGGCCGTAAGAGGTAGTCGGTCGAGTCATCCATCGTTGCTCGGAAAAAGAGGGTCACCCCATGCTTTGCAACAGCCAACGCTCCAGTCTGATGGGCGTCCTCAGCGCTGACCCAGATATGATGAGGATCAGCGGTTTGTGATGAGTGAACACAGTCACAGGCTGGCCGTAGATGTAGAGGTGGAAGTGTTGACACACTCATAGGACCACCAGCACCTCCCTCCCTATCTGAGAACACTGTCTCTCCATGGTGGTGACTGCTTTTCTGGCATAGGTGACAGGGTGCTTCTCAACTTGAGGATCCACCTGTAGGAGGACCGCCACCAGCCCCAAAGGTCGGTGTGGGCTGTCACTCCCTCCTAACCGCCCTATTGAGGAGCCTCATGTCCATGCCGAACCGGGCCACCTCATTAGTTTTGGGCGACACCCACAGCGTGGGCCCTCCAACAGCTCCATGATGTCCACCTGCTGCAGCTTAATCGATTCCTCCTCCACCTTTCTTTCCAAGTGGAAAGGGAATCTTCGGTGGTGTAGAGCCTCCGGCTGGACTGACGGGTCCATGTGAAACTGTGCCTCCAGACCCTTGAGGCAACCCACTCCATCAAACAGCCTTTTGAATTGAGTCTGTCAATGTCCATTTGGTATACCTGGTATGCAAAATGCAAAGGCCAAGAGCTTCAGACGTGGAGCAGCTCAAGAGGGGGCATCCTTCAGAATGGGCGATACCTAGAACATCGCCGGGACTGAGGAATCTTTGTGTAGCACCCTCATTTGGATCACCACATCCAGTGTTAGTGGCAAAGAGCCCTGATAGGTGAAGATCCGTGTCCAAGGTTTCGCCAGCTTCTGAGGTGGGTAAAACGTCCAGAACTGCGAAGAGGCCATAGCATTCACCAATGCCCCTGTGTTGTTGAGGATTAGCACTTTTTCAGATAAGATAGACACTGAGCACCGGAGCTGTCGTGATCTTACTTTGGTACCTAGAAAGATGGCAGAGACAATGAACACGTCCTCAATGTCCACTAGCCTGTGCTCTAGCACCTTGAAGTGTCTTCTCTGTGCTAGATTGGATTACCAGTATTTATCACAGACCAAATAATGGAACAGATGAAAGGAAGATGGTAAAATACTGCTTTAACCTCAATGAAAGAAAGCATAGAGAAATACAGCTATTAAATAGATGCTCGATATGTTCGCATCAAAGTTTGCTTGCAATGGGTTTATTTACTTTTACATACGTCATTCATGACGTCATCCTGCATGACATTTCATACAAACCTAACCCCGGAATGGATTGGATTAGGGGAACATATCTACTTATAGAATGATATTAGTGTTAATAACGCATTGGCTGCCCCTTGTCTGTAGGACACACCCTGAGCTACTTCCAGTGCAGACCCTTTGATTGTTTGGCAACCCTATCCAACCTTGGACCTGCGACTTGTTTTAGCAGCACGTGAACAAAATGAAACCTAGGTGTTCAAGCTGCATAAACGTGTTCTCTGTTTTCTCAATTTGTCCAACGTATGTCATCAATCTGATCTTTAGCCAAGATCTATCATTTGTATCTCTCATCTGCACTCCTGCACCTTCCTTTCCTGTGACTGTCTGGCCGGCCTTCCTTGGCCCTCTCCCTGCTCCTACCTGTGAGGCTAAGAACCTCTGGGTCATATTCGACTCCACGCTTTCCATTTCTCCACACATCTCTGACGTCTCTAAGAAGTCAAACTACCAACTGCACCTCCTCAGAGGTATTCTTCCTTTCCTCTCCTTCCCCCAGAAGCTCACCGTCTCTAGAGCTTTGGTTCTCTCTATGTTGGTCTATTGCAAGAGCATCTTTCTAAATTTGCTTGCTACTACTCTCCGCCCTCTCCAACTCATCCAGAACAGGACTGTGAGGCTTATCCTTGGCCTCAAGCCCAGGGATCGTATCTCTCCAGCCCTGAAATCTCAAAATTGGCTCCCAGTGGCTGCAAGGATTAAGTTCAAGACCCTTTGCATTGTCCACAGGGCCTTCTGAGTCCGGGGTCTGAAATACCTTCAACTTTCCATTCGTAAATACTTTCCTACTCCAGCCCTTCGCTCCTCCACCTCTAACTCCCTCAGGCCCAGTTGTTTTTCCCAGCACCAAGTTGGTGGTAGATCTCTCTCTTCAGCAGGGGGACTCCCTCTGCAACAGCCTCCCCGCATCTCTGAAACTTGAGGAGAACCATCTTCAGTTCCAGAAGCACCTCAAGACCTTCCTCTTCGCTTCTGCCTTTTCCCTCCCCCTCGCCTGCCGATATCTGTTCTCTGCGCTGGGCATCTGGCTACCCACTGACTTTGTGCCCAGATCCCTGCCCACCCAGCTGCATACCTGCACTGCCTCCTTGCAACCATCACACTTGGGTCTGTATCTGCAACCCGACAGTCCCCTTACCTGCACTTAACGACACCCGGTTGCCTGCACTTACTACATGCACTTGCCACCCTCTGGCCACGCTACCTGATTTTTGTTTGATCACATGTTGAGCACTTCCCACTCCTCGCTTTCCCCTTGCACTCTCCACCTTCCCTTTCCCCTGCATTTGCGCGTTCTCAATGTCACTGGGCCTAGTAAGATGGTTTTTTCCTCCCTTGCACCCCTCCCTTACCTCGCTGTGCCCTCAAACATTTGTTTATGAGCACAATATAAATAAAATATCATATCTTATTATATCATGGTCTGTTCATCCGCCTCCCGTTGTGCCTTGCACCTATCTCTCTAAATAGCGTCCTTGACTTCAGGTCAACATACTTCCTTATTTGGCACATGAAAACAGCTTCTTCATTATTTCTTCAATTAGCAATCCTTGGTTCGTTTTTGAGGCAGCTGGGTTGATTCTTTAACCCAGGTCGTGGTCCATTTTCTTCCAACGGCAGTCCTAAACGTTTTATATATGTAACTGTGAACAAGCCACACAAGTGTGGCGAAATGCGTCAGCCAGTCTCTCTAATCTTGGGAAGCCTTTTTTAAAACTGCGATTATTCAATAAAATTAATTTTTTTCTACTCTTCTACAACCTTGTTGGGCAGTTTTTGGAGTTCCTGAAGCCTTTTACTTGCGGCAATTGGAGCCGCCGTTTGGTGTAATTCCAGCTTGATGGGAGTGCAGCTCCATACAATGAAGGCTTAACCGCCTTAATTGGGGAACATATATATATATATACATATATATATATATTCAGTAAAAAAAACTTTGTTAAACGGACATTATGGTTCAAAGTAAAACTGAAAAAACACTGAAATTCGCCAGTTATGGTAAGCTAAGCAACCATAACTCGCGCTACCACCATGCAATGCTAAGACTAACACCCAGGACATCAAAGATGACATCACAAATGTCATTGATGACATCACTGATGACATCACATGTGCATTTAATTTGCACATGTGCACCAGCACCCCTATAAAAGGCCACACCCCAGAGCTCATCCTCATTGTGTTTCTGGCTATCTTACAGAACACAGTGCATTTTTGCTGCCAATTTTCCAGATTTATTTCTGAAACCTGATGGCATCCATGTCTCCACTACTGCCACCTGGTGCTACATCTGCCTCAGCACCACCACCTCCCCAAGGGCCTGAAGAGGGGAACAGGAGTGAGGATGCAGAGGAGGATGAAGAGGATGAAGAGGATGAGGTAGTGGAAGTCCCTACTACCAGCACTCCCTTGACTCTTGGGTGTGGCGGTTATTTACTATTCATGGTAAAGTACCCAAGGCGCGTGTGAACAAAGTCACCTGCAACGAGTGAAAAATGGTGCTCAGTCGCGGGAGGCTTGGTTCGTACAGCTTTGGTAAAACAACTATGAAGCGACACCTAAGGTCATTCCGCGGTGGGGCCATTCACAAGGTTGTACCTTGTGAGGAGCGTAGTAGGTTGAGATCCTCTACTACATCTTCCGTTTCCGATCCTGTCACCACAAGGAACACTTCTATGGGAGAGCGTATCCCTCCAGCTGCCTCACAGGCCATTCGCAATGCTGATGACCCTTACCTTTCGAGGGTTACAGTTGTGTGTATGTACTGTGACACAGTACTCTGCAGGGGGGAGAGACTTCGTAGTGCTTTTGAGATTATGGTCTCAGAGCATGAGAAGATCTGCCCACTACCTAAGTAAGGCCCACTCTACATCTTCCTCTCTCTACCCGCCCTTTCTTATCCCCGTGGTTGGTGTCCCCCCTTACCCTCCTTTCCCCTCCTCTCCTAGTGTGTGGTGTGTAAAAAACCAAAAAAAATATAAAACAACAAAAATCAAAAAGAAAAAGGCTCTTTTCAGAGCCGCCTTTCACAGTTTAAAAATAGAAGTGACAAATAAATGGAGCAGGGCCATGCATATTTTTTTAGAAGTCTGCGGACAGTTCGCGGACATCTAACATTTTGGGGTGCTGCCCTATCATAACCATTGCACTTTTCTCTGGGAGGAAGTGGTGGCTCTGAAAAGAGCCTTTTGGTGGTGTTTGTTTGTGTTTGAAAAACTTGAAATGGTCAACACCTACTGCAAAATGGATGGCTGAAATTCCAAAAAAGCTTGCAATTCATTTTGTAAATTTCTCAGAAAAATCTGATTGCCAGCATAAGTAAGATGGACTACATCTCTGAGAAAAATGTATGTGCTACAAAACATAATATTTTCATTGTGAAAAGAGGACATGCCAACATCTCTTAGAAAGGCACAAACAGCCTTATTGACATTGCGCCTTCGCTTTCTCCATTTGTGGACCAAATGAAGAAGAACGCAGCCACATTTGTCTTGAGAATTTGGAAACATGTCCATGACCTTCCCAAGTACTTCTTACATTGCAAATTGCAAAGAAATTCCAGACACATGTCGTAAATTTTATTCCCTCCACAATGAATTATCATTATGTCTGGATGATGCTCTGTCTCCAAAGTAGCACAGATAGGTAGCAAGCCAGCCACTTCATTCCACGCACTCCATGCCAGTGCACTTCCACATGTGGGAATCCAAGATCTACAGCTACTCCACAGCTTTCTGCATGCACCTTCAACCAATGTATCCATGAGTCTAGCACAATCCAATCTGTTTTCTGAAACACACGGCCATAGCTATCTGTTCTTCTCTCAGGAAAAATACTTTCTGACAAACTCTCTCCTGACACAACACACCCACTAAACTTTACTGACCAATCACTTGCTCTGCTAATTCTCATTTGCATGCCTCCACACCCCAAAATCCCTGTATGCAACACGCGATGTCACAGACTACCGCCATGTCCGCAGACATATCGTAACATGAACAGCCCTTCTACAATTTCCACTTCACTCTCTGTGCCATTCCCTTATTGGATACAGCTAAGCAGTCACACAACCATCCACCAATCACATCCAGGGCCTCTACATCTAACTCCATCATCATAGATCAGCACTTCAAATGTACTGTTAATCACTCTGAGTACAAATGTCATATCATTGGAAAGCACCTACTAGAAGAACTACTGTACAAGTCTCCAAGATTTCTACTTGCAACTGCATGCATATCCATATGCATGAACACAAACTACAGGTATGCATATTTTCTGTATAGTACATGTACAATTCTTAGAAATGCATATAAACAGATTAACTGTCTTTTAACCTGTATAACCTATAAAATGAACTTACAGTCATTCTTCCCATCTGCTATAATCTACTGTCACTTCCAAACCTATCTGCTATTTAATTTCTTTTTACACACACATTTGCAAAGCATGTTGAACTAACATATTTAAAGTAAAATATAAAGACTGCACATAGTCAAACGAAATTGCATGCACACACTATTTTCAGATATCAAACAAGAATACTTGTACAAAAACATAAAAATCAATGTCTAAATTAACATCAGTGCTATAAACACACAAAATTACTAATTTCTTTCCTTCACAATTGCAGTGAAGACCACTCTCCTGAAAAGCAGCAGCAGAATCGGAAGTACAAACAACAACTCAGAAGAAACCTGCTCATTCCACAAAAAAAGTAAGTTAAATAGCGCCATAATATTTTTATTATTACTCATACACACTGTGGGGTTCATTCATGGTATTTCTGCGCCTAAAAACAGAGATTGTGCACCATTCTGTCCGCAAATCCCCATTTGTTAAACAGGGATTTGCAGGCAGAATGGCGCCCAAATCCCCATTTTTCGACGCACAAATGACATAACTCAGCCCCTAGAATTTTAATATTATAGAACAAAGAACTGTTTTAATTCTATACCATTAGATTTACCATTTGTGCTTCTCCTCACCACTAGCTTACTTTCTATTGTCATCTGAATGCCAGTTTAGTAGCACATAAATTCAAGAATACCCATCCCAACTAGTTGTAGTTGCCCAATGCACAATCACATACCATCACATAGATATTTATCATCATACTCAAACACTCATGCACACCGCACACATACATTGCAGAACACCCCAACCCATACCTTCTTTTTTTTTTCAACAGACCCTAAGGAATGCCTACCAAAAATCAAGTCCGTAGAAAGCAACGCAGAAGTAGAGCAAATGAAAATAGAAGTGTCCAAAATAAGCATCCATCTCTAGCAGAATTTGTACAAGAAGTTCAACCAAAACAGCTAATACAGTCATTTAGCGAAACAAAACAAGCTTCAAGTACAGAAACTTTGCCTGCTCTATCAAAATGTAAAACGAAACAGAAAACGATTAACACGAATTCAGCTACCACTACTGCTAAAACTATTCCTATAAATCTTGATATAGTGCCAAGTAAGCATACCAAAAAAAGTATTTTAGCAAAAATGTTCCGCTACAGAGTCCTTCAAAATCTTATAAAAACAGGAGAGAAATCATGCACAACCCTTAAAACCTACCGTAGAAAATGTACCTTAGAAGCTTTGATAGTGCAATCCTTCTCAAAAGAAAGTTATTTATTTTAGTGTTAAACAAAATGAAACCACTAACAAAACTAATAACTAAATTACAAAATAAGACTTCTCAATAAACAAAATGTCAACAAAAATTACTTCTCAAATATCTTTGGAGGTGAGTGGAGTCACACCACAAGCACAGAACCATATTTCAATGAAGAAGCATACAAACAAAAGCAAACAAATACAATTGCCATACATAGCAGTGGACAAGGTTATGAAAAAGTTAATAATACCATAATGGAACAAGAAATACTGCTTACAAAAATATCCCCAGAAAACTTAGAATTACCTCTCCATTTAACTGAACCAGAACGTCTAGTATACAAATGGCCATGCACGTCAATGTGTAACATTCCTAAAAATGTTTTCAAGTCTTTACGCCAATTCCTCAATCAGTATGTGAAAGGCAAAGACAAAATCAAAATGAAACTACTGCAAAATATGGATACCTGTCCAGTGCGTTAATACATAGGACTACAAGGACATTCATTAGCCTGCATTTCAGGACCAATTTGCAAAACCACCTTCCATCATGTCCAAATGATATCAACACATCATTCAACTATAAGAAATCTAGTCTATAAACTATACTATGCTAAAAGTCCTGCTCTAGCACTAGCCAATTTAAATAACATTCGTCTACATGGTACAGCCAAAGACCTACTTGAAGAAATCGACTATATCCAGAAAAAATATTTTGGAAGTGAAAGCCACTTACAAAATGCAATAGCTTTACAACAGACTAGCAACAATTCTACACATGACAACCTTCTACTACACACATACAAAAAAGAAATACTGAAATTTAAAAGTACATCTGCTGAAGTACCAAACCATGTGTGCATATTTTGCTGCAGAACCTTTTATAAAAGTAACACTACAACTGTAGACCTAACATACAAAATAGAAGATAATGAAGATTCTAAATGGTTTGAATTAGCTCTCTACCTTATAGCAGAAAACAAATACGGAATAACTGACCCCTTAATACTTTGCAGTTACTGCACTATAAAACTTGACAACAACCAAACTCCTTCACGTGCTATCACAAATAACTTGGACTTATTCCCACTACCAAAACCCCTACAACAACTCAATTTAAATGAGAGCATCATAATTCAAACAGTGCACCCCTTTAAAGCAATCTAAAACAAAATGTGCACACTCTGGGAGTGCAACGTCCAATGGAGCAACCTTTAATTATCTTAGTAAATGGTGAACCTACAAAAGACAAAAATTTTTGGCAACAACTGGTAGATTTAAATAAAGTTAGACAAGCTTTGCAATATCTAAAAGACAATAATGAATACTACACAGAAATTAATATTGAAGAAAACTTGAAGGAAACCACTGAAATAATTCAAGAGTCACCAGAAACTGATCAATTTGAGCTTCTAGATCCTGCTACAGTATCCAATACTTTAGACCATTATACAATTCATCCATTGCACTCTAATGACACCGTAGAAGATGCACTAGAAACGTACCAAATGCGAAAAACAAAAGGATTACCAATCAGCATATGGGAAAAAAGTATAGAAGCACATACTTTTCCTCTACTCTTTCCTACTGGCAAAGGAGGAAGGTACGATGATAGACCCATTCAAATAACAGCATCAGAATACTGCTCATTACGGATGTATTCTGAAGATCCCAGATTTAGACAAAATGTGGAATACATATTCCACCTACTCTTTGAAAGTGAACTAGCAACTCTATGTTACGGAGTTGCACACACATTAAAAATAGGAACCCACTTTCAAAATATGTCAGCTACACAATTATTACAAAAAGTGCAAGAAAAAGATGAGGTTTTACAATCAAGTATTAAAAATCTATTCGCAAACATGCGTGGTACTGAAGAGTACTGGTTCCAACGTCACGGAGATGTACGTTGTATGATAAGAAACCTTGGCCCACCCACTTGGTTTGTTACATTAAGTTGTGCAGAATATGCATGGGAAGATTCACATGATTTCCTACGCATATCAAACAAAAACAAAACAAACATAGATATACTACCACCTGGAGAACTTTGTTCTCTAGATCCTGTTAATGTTTCAAGATATTTTCATCATCGCTTCATTGCTATGCTACACTTTATTTATAATAAAACTGTTCCTCCCCTTGGAGAAGTGCAACACTTCTTTTGGAGAAAAGAATACCAAGCCAGAGGAGCACCACATATCCACATGCTTTTATGGATTAAAGATGCTCCTAAATTTGGTCAAGACCATGATGCCACTGTCTTACATTTTATCGAAAAATATGTCACTTGTGAAATTCCATCGGAAGCAACAAATAGTGATCTTCATGCACAAATTTTACAATTTGAAAGACACAAATGTGGCAAATCTTGTCATTGCAAATACAAACACAAAGGGAAATACTACACCAAATACTGCTTTGGTTTCCCTAGACCAGTTACAAAAACAGGTCAAGTGAACAACTTCATGTCTTCAGTTAGACACAGTGTTAAAGGTAAATCACCTAAAAATACATATTACATAAAAAGAACAGAATAAGAAATCAATGATTACAATAGACTCATTGCCCTCTTATGGAATGCAAACATAGATGTGCAGTACATTGCAGACAATTCCACTGC
The DNA here is from genome assembly GCF_040938575.1 of Ambystoma mexicanum. Taxonomy (NCBI): domain Eukaryota; kingdom Metazoa; phylum Chordata; class Amphibia; order Caudata; family Ambystomatidae; genus Ambystoma; species Ambystoma mexicanum. The sequence goes on from NC_090926.1 coordinate 908,196,042, forward strand.
AGTTGCACAATATCTTACAGCATACTTAACCAAAGCAGAAAAAAACAGAGCTTGAAGACCTCTGGAATGACCTGTCAACAGACAAAACACTGTCTCAGAAATTGTACGGCGTGGGCATAAAAATGCTCTCCCATAGAGAATGTGGCTCCTATGAAGCAGCAGATCGTTTAACCGGTACTGCTTTGTATGGAAAATCTGAAAATATAGTATGGCTAAGTCTTGGTCCTGCTAAATCTAGAAAAAGAGTTCTCAAATCATACGACAACATAGAAACAATAGCTAAAAATAATACCAACATCCAAGACATTTTGAAAAACAATTTGCTGGACACATACTACCCAAACAGAAGTACCACTTTGGAAACCATGTGTCTATACCACATAGCCCACAACTTCACATACAAAAATAATATAAAACCTGATGAAAAAAAAGGTAGATACAGAGTGACAAATTGTGAAGACAGCTTAGTAAATCTCACGAAACCAAGTTTAATTAATCATATGAAATTGTCATTAAAGAGTCCTCAACATAAAGAACAATATTACATGTCCCTACTACAACTCTTTAAACCATGGAGAAAAGAAGAAGACATACTAGATAACTATGACTCATACTAAGATGCTTTCAAAGCAAATGAAAGCACTATAATGATGTAAACTTTACACACTACAAAACAATGTTGCACAATGAACAGCAACACGAATAAGAACTCCAGGCTCATCTAGATAAGGACACTCCTGACAGTAGTCAACCTTCTGTAACAGGAAGCCAAGAACCACTGGGACAGCCACTAATAGCAAATGAGGCAGAATTAGCTATGACAGAAGTAGAATACACCATGTGTCAGTATTAAGATAAAGAAGACTTAACTATACTACAATCAAAATTAAACAATGAGCAGCGTAGCATTTTTCAAGAAGTAACAAAAGAAATTGCACATGTTGTAGTACATGAAAATAAAGAATGCACCTGTCAAAATTACAAACCTATACTACTGTACGTCAGTGGTGAAGCTGGTTCTGGCAAAACATTCTTAATCAAAATCATCAGCAAATTCCTTCAACAATTGACAAACAACAAACTGTCAGCTGTTGTCACTGCCCCCACAGGTTTAGCTGCCTACAACATAGGTGGTGTCACTTTACACCGATTACTACTCCTGCCAGTAGAACACCAAAACAAATTAGACTATTACAAACCTTCTACAGAAGCTGCAATGGAACTACGCAGAGTATTAAAACAAATGAAAATGCTACTAATAGATGAAGTGAGCATGGTCTCCAACCTAATGTTGGCTTTCATTCACCTCCGATTACAAGAAATACTCAAAACAAACTACAAAGAGCTCTTTGGATGAAAACACATTATTGTTTTCGGAGATCTTCTTCAATTGACACCAGTGAAAGGTGAGCCTATTTTTAAAACCTTAGGACACAAACTCTGCCATAAAACTGTTGGCAGCATAGGAAATGTCAACCTTTGGCAACATTTCCAGTACAGAGAATTCACAGAAAACATGCGGCAATCTGCAGATCTCACTTATGGCAACACTTTAAAAAGTATTAGAGTTGGTATACTATCTCAAGAAGCACAAACAATATTGAAAGCCCGGCACATTCATGCACTTTATGGCGATAATGCATGTGCTATGGATGTTATGGAAGAATGAGCACACAAAAATATCAATTGTATGGCCTTAATGCCAACTCTTGCAAACGGTTCCAAATTCAATGAAACAATGTTGAAAAAAGAAATGCAACCAACAATTGAAATTAGCGCCACAGACAAACTAGACGTATATGGTATGACACTACCCATGTGTGAGCAAGCCACAACAAGACTAAATAATTTAGAAAATTCAATCTCCAACACAGCTGGGTTGGAAAAAATATTAAAATGATCCTTAAACTGTAGAGTAATGCTTAAACGTAACCTTGACGTGGATCAAGGACTAGTTAATGGAGCACTGGGTACAGTTGTTGGCTTTCAAACATACCCACATGACAACAACATTCAGTTTGTCAATATTCTCTTCGACAAACTTTCAGAAGTGAAAAGGATAGGACACTCAACAGCTCGATTCCTTCTCTTCAAAGACATGTATGTACGCAGAGAACAATTTTCTCTTACTCTTGCATACACAGTCACCATTCAAAAATCACAAGGTCTTACCCTAGACAAAGCATTGATAGATATTGGTAACACAGTCTTTAAAGAAGACATGAGCTACGTAGCACTATGACGCTTACGTACACTTGACGGTCTATTTCTAATCAACTTTGATGCAAGTAAAGTAAACGCTGATATTCCTTGCATTTTAGAATACAATAGACTTCGTTCACTATACACCCCATCTATAAACATATCCTGTTCCACAAAAAGTAAAATGTTGTAAAAGAAAACTAAATCAAATAGAAATGCAACAGGATGTCACTGCAAATCCTCCAAAGAGAGTAAAAGAAATTAATATTTCATCAATTACCACAACCAAAGAAGAACCTATTACTCAAAGTAACTCAAGTACTTCTTCAAAGAAATAACACACATTCCGAAAACATGACTTGTACAGAGACTTATCTGGTCCATTTAAATTTTCAAATATAACTGGTGTAAGTTGCTACGCAAATGTAGCAATGAATATTCTATTTCAATTACCACCAATTGTTGACTACATTTACTTACACAGTACAGACCAATTGTGTTTGCAAATGTTAGTACTTCATAGAAATGCAACAAACAATCCTGACAACACATATAATGTTCATGGAATAAGACAACAATTGGACTACTGTGCTGGAATGGTGAAATTCACTATAAACTCACAGGAAGATCCACAAGAATTTCTAATGTACCTATTACAAGTACTGGAAAACAAAAACATGCCTATAAATGAAAGTTTCCAGATTTCATACATGTGGAAACATACATGCACTATGTGACACAGGAACAAATCCCCAATGAGCGCTTTGTGTATGTATCCATACCCAATTGTGAATCCATTCCATTTCAGCAACTTGTACAAAATGCAAACCATGGTAGATTATGTACTACCTGCAATTCGGATAATCGCTCCACCTTACTAATACAAACACATAGTAAATACGTAATACGAATGCTTCTACGCTACAATGCAGATGGTACCAAAAACAACTGCAAGATGACTGGATTCACACATGATCAAGTGACACTTGGAAAGAAAACCTTTACAACAGTAGGTATAATCTACCACGCAGGAGCTACAACCAATGCAGGTCACTACACTATATACATTAAAAAGAAATGTGGATGGTTCAAATGTAATGATAGCACCAGTACTCTGAAGCAGAGATTGCCAGATAATCTTACAAATGCGTATTTAATCTTCTTAAAGCCAAAATTTAATAACTAATGTGTACTTCAACATTAACAAAAATTCAAGTAAAAGACTATAAACAGTTAGAATACGCCAACAGGTATCTAACTGCCCCAATATTCTGCAACAACCAAACAGAGAAATCAATACCACTAAATTATAAGAAGAAATAAACAGTTAGAATACGCCAACTGGTATCTAACTGCCCCAAGATTTTCAATAACCAAATAGATAAATCAATACCACTTTATTATAACAAAAAATAGATAGAATATGCCAACAGTTATCTAACTGGCCCAAGATTCTGCAACAACTAAACAGATAAATGAATACAACTAAATTATATAAAAAAAATAAACAGTTAGAATATTCCAACTGGTATCTAACTGCCCCAAGATTTTCAATAGCCAAACAGATAAATCAATACCACTTTATTATAACAAAGAACAAAGAATAGACAGTTAGAATATGCCAACAGGTATCTAACTGGCCCAATATTCTACAACAACTAAACAGATAAGTGAATACAACTAAATTGTATCAACAAATAAACAGTTATAATATGCCAACTGGTATCTAACTGCCCCATGATTTTCAATAACCAAACAGATAAATCAATACCACTACATTATAATAAAAAATAGACAGTTAGAATACGCCAACTTGTATCTAACTGCCCCAAGATTTTCAATAACCAAACAGATAAATCAATACCACTTCATTATAACAAAAAATACACAGTTAGAATATGCCAACAGGTATCTAACTGCTCCAAAAATCTGCAACAAGCCAACATATAGAACATTAGCCAGAAACAACAAGTGAACACTGAAAACAAACAAACAAATAGACTGTAGCATAACAAAAAAGGGTTTGTTTTAATCCAACATGAATTTTCTTTCCCACAGACCCAATGATTTTAGCACCAAACACAGAAACTGAGAAAATTGCAGAGTACACTGGTTTGTAATCTACTAAATATGAGGGTACAAAAAAAAGAAATGTCCATTATTCAAAGTTATAAGTCGCTACAAACTACCAGTGCTAACATGATCTTTTGTTTTATCACAGAAATTAACAAGGAATATATGTACTCCAGTTACCAAACCAAACAGTAAGTATACTTTAATAAGTACAACCACCGCAGCAAATCACACCCATAGTGACTTATAACTTCGGTGCTTATAAATTTGGTCTTGGCCATGCACCCAAGACTCTAGGCCCTGGCCACAACCACCGCAGCATATCACACCCATAGATCACACCCATAGAATCAAACATTTTAACTATGTCATATGGGAACTTTTAATGTCCGCAAACAATATGAGTGTTCTTAGAACAATTTCAACTTGCCTACGAACACTACAGACAGCGTCCTCAGGACACCCCCATTTCGTTTATTTACAAACATTTCAGGACACACGTATTGTCCGCGGTCAGAACGAACACAACAGGGGTGCCTGCCACCTAAATAAATACAACATTTAACCCATCTCTTACTCTCCCTCCCTCCCCAAACAGTCTTACACGCCAACACACTTGACTAAAACTAGTATTTTTCCATCAAGTTTCACTGCGCTGTCCGCGAATACAAGATGGTGGGTGTGCCACGAAAATCTGAAGCACCACACGCTCTCAACTGCCCAATCAGCGAACATGTCCAATGTCCGCAGACACGACGCGCATTGCCCAGCCAATCGGGACCCTGTCCGCGGAGCGAACAGGAAAGTGTGTCCGCGGACCGAACATAGATATCACTAATATTTTGTGACCTACTTTTTGGTCATTTAAAAAAACTCCTGGACGGATTTCACCAGATTTGCAGAAGCACGCTTTCGGGACCAAGCCACTGCTCCTTGTCCAAATTTGGTGAAAATCCGTCCAGCGGTTTGGGCTGTAGGCGTGAGCAAAGTTTTTTCCCCATTCAGTCTATGGGGAAAAAAGAAGTTTTGGGACCCCCCTTATAACTTTGCCCCCCCTGGACCAAACCTCTCTAAACCTAGCAAAAAAATTCAGAGTGACCCATATACTTTTTCTTGCAAAGTTTGGTGAGGATTTGTCCAGGGAGAGTGAAGTTATAAGCCACCCAAAAAGGGCTCTTCCTATGGAAACAGCAACTTAACCATAACTACACAGCCACTACCGTGGCTGTGTACGATATATATATATATATATATGTATGTATATATTCCAAAATCTCACCGGTGTGCAGGACACAGGCGAAAGTGTGTCCCACTCACAGCCAGAGGTGTTCAATGAATTAAACAGCTTTCCAATCGTTCAGATCATCTGTTGAATTAAAACACCTCTTTATTTTCTTTTAACAATTTAAAACAAAGTTTTTTCCATTTAGCTCCAAGCGAGTCATGTCGGGAAACAAAGGCAAACATTATATAACAATATATATACCTCTTTTTAACAAGCTTGTATATGCCTTGCACTACAGCATATTTATAGTTATTGGTCAATAAAATACTTCATCTTCATCTTCCTATTTTCACCTTATTTTGGTACATGTTTCTCTTAGTGCTTCTGTTACATCATCAGTCTTAAGTATTTAGGCTTATATATCGTCTTTATGACATCATATTGCTGTGGTTAGACTTTTGTTTAGAGTTCATCCATGATTCCCATAGCCGCTTCCTAGCACTTCGGCAATTGACATCCTTCTTGAAACAGGGTATCTTCTGAATAGTTGTCTGAGTGTATATCATCTTTCATACAATCTATGCAGCATGGACATGCCACATAAACTTGTGCATGAATTCCCAATTGTATTGCTTTGTCTGCTTCTCCAATAGGACGGTGGTGAATGGGCAGGACTCGAGAAGAGACATCCACCTGCTCCTCTACATTCCCTCTCTGGTTGACAACTTCGACCATGCTCTTCTTTTCCTCTTCTTCCACAATTCTTGCTTCATCTTCTTCCACCATCTCATCATATTTGCTATTCTTTGGGACCCATATTTTCTGCACCCCCCTTACGTGGCTTGCATTCTTTATGTGTTCATCCACACTCCAGGTCATGTAGCAGTGGTGATCTGAATATCCATCATCCCACATATCTCTTCCAATCTTGGGAATAGTACAACCGTGTACCTGGAGGTGCAAGAGAACTCTTCTTGATATTTTCTCAAGTACTTTCTTCAGTCTGCATCTTTTCTCCAGTGCCACTGTTAACATCAATCATTATCTTCATCCCAATCACTTTCTTGGCTGTTTTATTGTATTGATCCTTAAGAGACAGAATCCTTGCAACACCAACACAAGTATTGCTCCAAGTAGTTTGAAAGCATTCGCCAACCAAGATGGACTCCATGAAAACAGGGATGAGAACCAATCATCTCGTGTCGTCTCATCAGCTTCGTCTTCCATTTTTGTATGCAGGGTCGTTAACATCGTTATTGCCTCTGTCAAGGCTTCATTTCTCCATTATGAGATGGTATAAACGCACAGCAAGAAGGCCCGACCTTGGTGCAGACGCCTCCCACCATTGCTGTTATCAGATCCAGAACATACCTGTTCTGGAGACTCATCAGCCTGATGGCTCTAAATTCTTCTTTTATTTCATTGAATGCTTTTATTGTTGTATTGATTGTCTGCAGCAATTCCCACCTAGTGATCTGCAACCTCTTGGCGTTTACTGCAGCTTGAAGTCCTGGTATGAATATAGATGTCATTATCATGGCAGTCTTACTGAATAGCTTGTGTTCATTAGGAATATCTCCGTAAGTTTTTATTTATTTCAATGAGAAATAATTCTCTCTTTTTAGTCGGCACAGACAAAATGATCTCTTCCTTCTGTTATATTCATTAATTTTTGGGAATTCCTCAATGTGAAGGTCACTTTTCGGGAATCCCTAGCACTGGGACATTTATATTCACAATGGAGCACACTACTCCACAATCTTTAGGCAACTGCATGTAGGCTCTAGATCTGCAGGCACAATATCGATCCATCAGAACTGCAGTTCCTCCATTAATTTCTGGTACTTTAATTATTTCTCTGCAATCTTTGCTCCTCCCAACATAGATCTTGCCATAATTCTTGAAACAGGTTGTTGCATTCTTCAGTTGTAGTATATGCACTGGTCCTGCTTCGTTGTCAACCCAGGTTAATAATTTTGCATACCTGGTCCATGATTCCAGGCATTCATTGTTCACCTTTTGAACCCTGTGGAAAGTGTATTTCTTCAATAGATGTGCAGGGCATAGTATAGGTCCATCTTCCCATGCATTTCCAGTTGCTACACGCCCATACACCAACAGCTGAGCAGTTAATTTTCTACATAACAGCGGTTTATATCTTTTCTCCAAATTGGGATGGATACATGAGTTTGTTGGTTGTCCATCCCATTGCACTTTCTATTCTTTTTGTCTTCACATATGTATCTTCATATGGGAATGTCTGTCTTGATCGCCATCTTAAAGTTGCCCATCTCCTTTTAAATTACCCTCTTCTGGTGCATGCTGCTAGATGATTGAGACATTTTGCAATGTATGGGGACATTTCTCTTGCGACAAACATTCTTGCTGCATTTATGGCATACAGTATTAATGAGCTCACATAACAACCCTCTTCCAATGTACTCTCTCCCACCTTCTCCATGTGCTGGTAGCATAGATTATGCTAAATAAGCCAATTTATCTAAGTATGTGTTTATACTTTCATTGTCTTTCTCAGCATCTCTCTTTACTCTGGAAAAAGGTTTTTAATATCAGAACGCAGTGGGTTTTTTTTTTTTAATAGGGACAATGAGGATAATGGGAATGGTGGGGGATGTCTTGTTTTCTGGCTCCTCACTGCTTACAACGTGTGAAGGCCAAAGCAATAAGGACAAAAGTTAAAATCAAAATACCACAGAAAGCTACAACAATTATCCTGCACTTGGTACATATTGTTCATGTAGCTACAGTTCTTAACTATTGGAACGTCTCTATTTCTCTGATTATGTTTGATATATACCAAATGTGTCAACTTATTGATTATTTATAACTTTATAGCAAAAACTGTAAAATAATTGCCAATATAATTCTCAGGACTATCATATTATTTGTATGGTTTCCAAGAAACGTCACTATGTCGGTATGTCTTCTTTATCAATGCTGAGTAAGACTGCAATATGTATGAAAAGACTGCAGGCAAATACACATGTACAATGTGTAGCATAAGAAAAAAAGTAGTTTTCTTTTCTTTTGACGTCTTCTGCTTCTGGACCATTGTCTCTTGAGCCTAGTCTAGGGAAGGTGTTCCAGGATCACTGGAAGTCCAACAGTCCTTAAAAGACCCTAATCTAAAACATTTTGTTCCCTCTTCCTTTGCCTTGTCTGGGCTTTTGATTCTGGATCTGGTTTGTGTCCACTGATGTTCTTCACTTTATTTGATAGGGGCAGCTGCAGGGGAGGTCAAGGTTTCTCCTTTGTAAGGTTTAACATCATGGCGATGTAGCCACGGTCGCCTGCCTTGTAATTTCACAGCAGTAGGGCTCACTTCCTCCACTTCATGAAGGCCTTCAAAACGAGGGGTACTCAAGGTGCGCACAAACTTATGCACCAGCACCAGGTCCCCCGTGTACAGGCTCCTCCACATCAATGAGGTGCTTGTCTTTCTTGTTTCCCCTTGATCCCTCCATTCGATTCTGGAGCTGTTGGGACATAAAGGAAACAGTTTCAGTCATTGTTTTCAAATAATCATACATTTTATGGGGGCGTGGCTTGGCAGCCATGGACTAGGCTGAATCTCTATGGAGCTCCGTGATCCGGCAGTCGATCCTGAGAAGCGTGATCTGCTGACAGCAGATCACAACATTAAAATAGCACCATGGGTGCATGAAGGCGTCTGGAAGAATAAGCAAGTATCCGCAAGTAAATCGACCCAGGCGAGCGCAAGATTTTAAACTTTGTTGCGCGGACTGAGAGCGGCAACAATAAATACAAGATGGTGGCGTACTCGAGACAAAGGGACCCAGGAGGATGTAAAGAGAGAAAGTGGAACGGACTGCCAAATGAAGTACGATATACCAGCAAATGAAAGAAGACGTGTGCCGTGATAATATAAGCATATCCTCACTGGCCAGCAAACAAAAGAAGACGGATGGTGCGGTGCTTAGTGGTGAGAGGAGACCGCTGGAGACTACGCTATACGGCCGTGCGTGATGAGGTGCGCAAAGCTGGAAACAAAGACTACAAGGAACCCCGCACACGGACAGCAATAGGCGACAGCCAAACCTGAGTACAAAGAGCAAGGGGTGACACAGCACAACGATCGACGCGCGGGGCTGCCTGCACTCACACAGAGGCTCAGGGATAAGCTGACAAGTAAGGAGCAGAGTGAGAATTGCTGGGAGTCTGGTGCGGACGGTCATGTGCCCCCTCCCCCCCAGAGATTGGCAAGGACGGAGAACTCCTAGGCAGTAGACTAAGCGCTGAGATACGGCCTGGGACAACAATCACTGGGGAGCATTGGAACTCATATGAATGGATGGAAACATATGATAAGTTGTAGCAGTCAGCCCTGACGAAGACAGGCCCTAGGGCACGAACAGAGCGGAGCAATGTCTGTGAGGGGCAGAAAAGTCAAAAGCAAGCAGCCCATGATGGACATGTTTGCAAAGTCACAACAATCTCCCAACACCCCAACGACAGATGTGGCCACTCCTCGGGAGGATAGCGCAATCCTAACGGCTATAACTGAGAACCTCATGGGGGGCAGCGATGGCAGACATGAGAACTGCACTGGAGAACAAAATAGATGCAATGGGAATCGAGGTCAACCTGTTGAGACAGGACGCAAGGGCCCTGGCGGAGCGAACAAGAATTATGCCAAAGAAGTCCACATATTGAAGCAGCAAGTGGCTAACTTGGAGAATCGAGCAGAGGAGGCGGAAGGACGGGCGAGGTGCAACAACTCCCGGAGGGGGAGGAAGGGCAAGATCCCACAAACTATGTGGAAAACATGATATTGCAGGAGATAGGAGCTGTGAGCTCTCCCAAGGGTTTGCAATCGAGCGCGCACACAGGGCGCTGATGTGGAGACCGCAACCTGGGGCACCTCCCAGAGCAATTATAGCAAAAATGTTGAACTACAGAGACTGAGAGAAGATTACGGAATTCTTCTGGAAAGGAGGGACAATAAAAAGAGGATCCGCGATCATCACTGCATATCCCGATTACACCATGCATGTGCAGAGACAGTGGTATAGCTACGTGGCGATCAAGAAGAGACTACACGCAGCTGGATACAAATACATGCTCCTGTACCCTGCAAAGCTCAGAATCTTCCACAAAGGCAAAGCGTTGTTTTTTGATACCCTGGAGGAGGTGGCAACATGGCTGGATGCAAACGGCTGTCTGGAACGAGACGTGGATCAAGTTCAGCAAAAACACGATAAGTGACTATAATGCCATGTAGGGTGGCTGGAGGGAGGAGGGAGCCAGTAAAGGGGTAACAGAATTGGGAAACAGAATAGTGCCGGGAGAGGTTAAACAAATGACAATTGGACATGTTGGACTAGAATATAACTTGTGAGATGCATGACGGACAGCGAAGAAGGCGCTTAGACTGATATATTGAAATGGAGCTCTAAGCTGAAGAAGGCTTACCCCCAAGTAGTAGAATAGTTGGATCACCACTAGGGTGATATTTCCCTTCTGAGCCGTACGTACAGCATTTGCTGGAAAAGGGCTAGATGCGGGGGTGCCTGAGATCCAGGGATGGAGCTGGGCAACAGTTGTGGGAGGGAGGGGATGGGGGGGATTGCAGTGGAAATTTGGAGCTGGGGATGTTGAGGTGTTTGAAGTTGGGGAGAGTTGGGGAGGGGGTGAAGTTTGGGAAACAGTTGGGGTTCAAGCCTACACCCCGAAAAAATGATATAAGTCATGGGAGACCTTAAAATAGTTACTTGGAATGTTAGGGGGCTCAATAGCTATTTGAAAAGAAATAAGGTTATGATGTACCTGCGCAGGCAGAAAATTGACATAGCCTTGCTACCAGAGACTCATTTAACGCAGGAGAAGCTGGAAGTGATACGGAAGAAGTGGAGGGGGACTGTTGTAGGGGCATCATATTCAGCCTATGCCAGAGGGGTAATTATTTGGGTGGCACTGCATGTGCCGTTCCAGCTATTGCAATCTACGGCGGAGCCAGATGGGAGGATGGTGGTAATGAAGGGGCTGGTGGAGAACAGAGAGATATGTATTGTAAACACTTATGCTACAAATCAGGACACAGTGGTATACTTCAGAAACTGATATGGCAAACTCAGTGGGAGTGTGGGGGGGCAGAGATCTGGGGGGAGACTTCCATTGTGTACTGGACCCGAAAATACATAGCTCGGACACCAAGATAGACAGACCCACTCGAGCTGCGAGGACATTGCAATCACTATTAGCGGATTTTGGGTTAGATAACGCATGGAGATTACGCCATCCGTAGGACAGACAATATTCACACTATGCAGCCCCTCAGAAACTACATACTAGGCTAGACTATGTGTTTGTTACACATGAACTAATGATAGAAATAGCGCAAGCAGAGTACAAGTGGTGAGGGGGATAGCCATAGCTAAGTCCAAAGGATTACAAGGTGGGATCTTGACCGAACTGCAAGAAGCGGAAACAAAGCTAGAAATAGCATTGAAAAGGGGAGGTAATACCAAAGAAGACACTGAAGTAGTACTTGAATTGCAACAGAAATGTGCAAGATACTGGGAAAGATTATGCAACCTCAACTACAAAAAGTATATAGAGAGACAGCATGCAGGAAGGGATAAACCAGGGAGAGTTCTGGCATGGCTGTATAAAAACGAGATCTCTAGACCCACAATCAGAACGATAGCGAAGGATGATGGGAGCCTAGTAGAAATTCAAGAGGGGTTAATCAGGAGTTTGTAGATTATTAAAGGCTCCTGTACGGAGACGAGGAAGGAAGCAACAGCAAAGAAGTACGAGAAATGTTAGGAGATATTGGATTAACACAGATTAGTGTGGAAGAGAGAGAGGAGCTAGATGCACCGATTACCCTAGAGGAACTGGAGGCGGTAGTGAGGCAGCTACCCAGGACCCCGGGGACCGATGGACTCCCAAGCAAATTCTATAAAACGTACAAAAATGAGGTACTCCCCTCGTTCTTAGAGATGCTCAACGACGCATATGAGGTAGGGAAACTACCAGAGTCCCTGCGAGAAGCAGTTATTATACCACTTCCCAAACCTAATAAGCCTGGCCAAGACTGCGGCTCTTACAGGGCCTTGTCAATGTTAAATCAGGACAGTAAAATATTAACGGCGGTCTTGGCAAACAGACTGAGGAGGGTCATCAACAAGCTAATACACCCCGATCACACTGGCTATATCCCCAATAAGAATATATCAAACAACCTCTGGTGTCTTCACCGAGTCATTGAATATGCAAACAGAGACACGGGTGAGATGGCGATAGTATCGCTAGATGCGATAAAGGCATTTGACTTAGTCAGATGGCCCTGGCTACTTGTGGACCTGGCCAATTATGGCATAGGACCGGGATATCTCAAATGGGCTAGGCTATTATACAGCGCACCACTAGCCAGGTTTAAGACAGGAGCTATAATATCAGAGAGATGGCAACTGAGTAGAGGTACTAGGCAGGGATGCCCATGGTCCCCCATGCTGTATATTCTGGCCCTAGAGCCCCATGCAATATACCTGAGGCAGCAGTATGACGTAATAGGCATCACCATAGAAGGGGAACCGCATCTAATTTCATTGTATGCTGATGATATGTTGTTGTACTTACGCTATCCGGAAGAGAACTTCCAATACATATTAGAAGTGATGGAGCGATTTGCAAAGCTCTCTGTCATAGCTGTGAACCCCAGAAAGTCCTGTGTATTTCCACTGGGCAGGTACAGAGGGATCTCGTTAGAGCAGTTGCTGACTCTGCAGATACCATGGGAAGTCAATACATTCAGATATCTTGGGGTAGATATATATCATACGGTTGAAGCAGAACATATTCACAATACGGAGGAAACAGTTAAGAAAATAGAGAATAGTATGAAGTTTTGGGCGAAGCTACCCTTGGCAATGAAGGGACGGGGGCAATGCTTAAAATGGTGGCATTGCCCAGACTATTGCACTGCTTCGTGAACATCCCATACTTGATATCTAGAAAATTCTTTGCCAGGTTAGACAGTGTATGTAGAAATTCCTATGGCACGGGATGAGGAACAGGGTGGCCCTATGGAAGCTACAAAATTCATATGAGAAAGGGGGCATTAAACTACCAAACTAGGAAACTTACTAGATAGCAAGCCAACTACAATATGTAGCTAAATGGCTCTCCGAGAGGCCGACTTTAGTATCTAAATTGTTGCAAAAGCACTGCACCCCATTCTTCTTAAGAGAGGTGATATGGTTGCCCAAGTGGGAAATGGAAGTACGCCCGAGGATGATGATGCTCGGGTGGGAGATATGGCGGAGAGCCTGTCAGTTAATGGAAAATCTGTCCCCGTGCTCCTTGCAGATCCCACTGGTCGCTGTGGCGGGAAAGGAAAATCAACTAAGACTAATGATTAGAAAGCACTAGGAACTAGTTGGGATAGCAACAATGAGGGATGTGTGGCAGGAGGGGAATATACAGGATTTTGAGGGGCTGGTGGAGGAAACGGGGTTACATGCGAGGCAGCATATTGCGTATCATGGGGTGGTGTGGCGAATCAAAGAGACCTGGTCTGAAGTGGTACTAGCAGAGGAACCGGACACCACCATAGACTCGATATATGACCTAGCAGAGGGAGGACATGAAGTATCCAGATTATATGAGATGATAATGACCAAAGTGGGGAAGGAGGTGGTGCAACTTAGACTGGACTGGGAGGAAGAAGTAGGGGCCCCGATGAGTGATGGTATGTTGGAGTGAGCTCAAGGATATCACAAAAAAGTGTTGAGAAATGCCAGGTTACAACAGATACAATTATATATAACTCACAGGGCGTATATGACACCCCAAAGAATAGCCAAATTTAAAAACGCAGGACATCAATCATGCCCCAAATGTAATGAAGAAAATGCGTGAATGGTGCACATGTTTTGGTCATGTCCAATAATAGAAAGATTCTGGGGAGAAATAGCACAGAAGATGGATGAAGAAGGGATCAAAATGGGGGTGGATACAGCATGGGCATGCCTGATAGAGGGTTTCCCAGACCACGTAAACTGAAGCATGTGAGCAAACTGAAAGATCTAGCGTATGTTCTAGCAAAGAGAAGAATTGCTATGGGATGGAAGGCATGTTATAGACCAAGACTGGCGACGTGGTGGAAAGATCTACAAAAATGGGCAGAGGCAGAAACTACGGTGTGGCAGGAAGCGTGTAAAGGTGGGGAGGAGGAAGAGGCTGGTACCTTATTAGGTTGGAGGCAACTGATAGCTGAACTATTTGTGCCCACGCATGAAGAGTCAAGCGACCGAGATTCAACAAATAACGTTGGAGAGGAATCCTTACTGCAGGATGTAGTAACGGAAAATGTGGGGGAGTAGGCTCAGTGGGGGGGAATGGGTTAAACAGTGGACTTTGATGCAGAAATGTATATTTGATTATTATTTGCACTGTTAGTTTGGTTTGTATTGTTTGTTGAAATAAAATTAATAAAATTGTTTTAAAAAAAAACAAAAAAAAAAAAAAACATTTTATCCCCTAGAGCCCTTGCTACACTGTGGGCATCTGTATTTGCCATTGTTGGGGGAGTGAGAGGAGCTCTCATGCGGCGTCCAGTCACCAACTCATGGGGCATCAGATGAGGTTCCGCAGGTCATATAGCGCAAGGTGTAAGCAATGGAGCCACCACTTCTTTAAAGTTGCTTTTAATGTTGCTATCCTTTCTTTCAAAATGCCATTTAGTTTCTCACAAAAATTTGGTTTGCTTGTGGGTGATAAGCAGAAGCAAACATGTGCCTAATGCCCAATAGCAGAACTATATTTTCGAATAGCTCATTTACAATGTACGGTCCATTGTCAGATCAAAAAACTTTGCACACACCTTCATGCACAAGGAACTTAGAGCGATGAAGTCTGTTCTCTTTGGGCTGTGCATTTAACGATTGCTATGGTGCTGGGAAACCCAGCGCTTCAACAAGTTGTTCTAATAATCCTGCATGTTGTATTGGAGTACAGTCTTCATGGAGAGAACACCTCATTTTCCAACATGACAGGCCTGCATGAACAGTTGATGTCACATAGATGGAGTCCGAGTACACCGGCACTTCCTCGTCCTCAAAGCTTCGCAGGGCATCAATAAGCACAGCGAATTCTGCAGCCTGTGCTGGGTAATTTGGGGACAATCTCCTACTGATCATAACCTTAAATGTAGCCTATCGGTTCAGCTTTACCACTGCCGATACAGTATGTCTCACCCCACTCTTTTGGTAAATTCTCGATAACCCATCAATGAAAACCACTTCTACCCTCCTTACAGCATTCTCTTTAACTTGGGGAGTAACATCATAACACTCGGTATACGTGGTGTAAATCATCATCTTCTCCCACTGGTTCAGCTATAAACATTGCTGGATTTACTACACTACCTCTAAGAGTTTTGATCACAGGGTTTGAGATAATTACCTCATATCCTGATGCTCTTTGTGTCGACAATGTACTTTTAGGTTTTTCCAAAACTGAAATAATGCATGTTCTATGAACAATGTTACAGAACACCCAATAGTCACAGTTGAGGTCTTTTCAATTGCAATGGCAGCTGCTGCCAAAGATTGCTGACAAGGATAGTGTTCTTTCGTGACTGGATTTAAGATCCAACTGTAATAAGCCAATGGTTTTTGACCATGTCCTAATGTTGTTTTGAGCACTGCCGTCATTACTTCTTCATTTGAATGAGAAAATAAGTAATATTCTTCACTATCATTTCAAATTACTAACACAGGTGCTTTACTGGTCGCCTTTCCTAATTCCTGAAATTCTTCTGTCATCTCTTCTGTCCATATTATATTTAGCCGTCTGTGCTTCTTTGAGTCCTTTCAAAAGTGGTTGAATATATGTACTGTAATCAAAAACCCAGGCCCTGCAATAGTTGCATAGTCCTAAGAACTGTTGCATTTGTCTCACTGTTTTTGGCTATTCAGTCCTCATAATAGCCTCTGACCTTTCGGGTTTTCCCTTTTTCCCTTTGTGTGAAATCAATTTCCCAATATACAGTACTTCTTCTCGGCCATATTGTAACTTCTCATTATCACTTTGTACCCTTTCTCTGCCAATATAGTCATAAGCTTGACAGAGTCTTCTCAGCATCTTTCTTCTGTCTCACTGCACACTAAAATGTGATCAACATATTGATTTATGGTACTTTCAAGTTGAACATTACCCAAGTCCATCTGAAGTACTCTTAAAAACTGAGGGGTGCTCACAGTACCCCTGAGGCAACGAATATGCTTCAAACAAATTTTTCTACATGAAAAGGAAGTTAGATCTTGTGAATCTTCATGAAGGAGAATTGCGATAAAAAATGCATTTTTTTAAATCTACAATAGTGATATACCTTGTTTTTGACAGGATATTGCACAATATTGTCACAGGGTTCGAAATTAAAGGAAATTCAACTTCAACTGTATTGTGTAGGGGTTTTTAATCTTGGATGAATCTCCATGACCCCCTGTTGATTTTTTGACACTGTACTGTGAGAAACCAGAGGTGTCTCACCCACTAGTTCCTGGGGATCTGTCATCCAGGTGGCCAGGACAAGGTCATCGCTTTTGGATCCAGTTCCTGGAGGTGTGCCAGTATGGGAGGATCACCTGGATGAGGAGTCTTCAGGGAACGGTAGTTGGACACCGGATGGTGAGACGCGGTATCCCATTCCCTGTAACACATTTACCCCATCCTACCAGGTAGGATATTTAGGAACTCAACCTCCCTCCTTTTACAACATGAACACTTTCTCAGACACAGCCCTCTGTGAGAGAAAATGGAGTAACACCCGAGCCATATACCTGACGTGTCCCAATACAATGGTCAGGCAAGGTCAGGCAATTACTGACCATCACACACACCTGACTTCCATTACACTTCACCACATGGATAAAAGGCAGAGCACGAGAGCTCACTTTGAGTGAGGCAAAGCACATGAGGAAACAGCAGTTCCAAGATGGCAGTTTAACAAGAGGAGAAAGACGGCAACAGAAGGGGATTGCAAGGAGGGAGGTTCCCTTGACCTTTTCTACAAGGAATCGTTACTTTCACAAAACCTCCAGAATAGAAAGAGTAAGACTAGAAAACCAGGCTGAGGAATCCTGCATTGTGTGACAGAGGTTCCTGGGGCCCTACTGCGTTGTTATCAAGGTGGGGAGAATCGCTAGCTGCTGTGCTACTGTCCTTGTCTCCAACAACAAAGCAGCGTCAGCGAAATCAACACAGCCAGGGAGTTGGGGAGACCAATACAAGACCGGTCTGTGTTGAAGTCAAGGTTGCAAGCTGCAACATTGTATGGCGAGCGCTGGGACAGACATTGTATGATAACCAACATGAGTAAAGTTGAACTGCAGATGAGTGATTGAACTTTGAAACCAAGATACGATACCTTTGACAGAGTGGTCCGGCACCATGTGTGTGCTCAATCGAAGGTCTCTGTAAGGTATCCAGCTGAGAGTTGACAAAAGTGAAAGAGTGGCAAAGGATTGTGAATTGAAGTGTTCCTGCGATGGGTCAAGTAAAATCCTGTGCTCAATCTAAAGTCTTCTATGTTGATACAGTAAAGAAAGTTTATAACAAAGTAGATAAAGTTGATCTGAGCCCGGCAGAGGGAGATCAATTGCAATTTTTGGGTCTAAGCTGATCTGGGCCAAGCGGGGTGTGTGGGGGTGATCTGGGGTGAACAGTGAATCATCTGAAAAAATGGATATGTGAAAATTCTGAGAACATTGTGTCAAAGTGGATCCGAGCCTGCCGGAGGGGGGCCTGAGGTGAATAAAGAAAACTGTGTATATGTGAAATACAAAAAGGAAATGAACTTTATTGTTTGTTTGTTGAATCAGGCCCTCTGAAAGAAGAGACTTTGAATGGAAAAGACACTTTGGCACAGAAGGCTATGATGTTTGACGTTTTGAACTGCACCCTTGTGCTAGAGAAGCCAGAGACTGTGCTAAGCTGGAGTATGCCTCCTTGTCCCGTGCTGAAAATGTCAGGAAGGGTGGCCAACGGCTTGAATATCCTAACATATCATTTCCTGAACACTTTTCTTTTGTATGACATTGTTTCCCACACTATTTGTATTTAGAGGGAAGGAATTGCAATGGGTTTATTAGTGTAGGGCCTTTTATTAGACACCACTAGGACTGTGTTATTATTATTTGATGGTCATAGCTTGCTCCCATCTTTAAATTTAGGATTAGATAGATGTTTTTCAAATCCAACTGAAGTTCAAAAACACCCTTGAACTGTGGTCACTTGTGTCTGTATTACTGTTGATACCATGACTTACTTACAGTACACATTTGTGTTACAGAGAGAATCAGATGGTACCAAAATGCCTTTGTTCATTAAAGCGGATATGGCTTAGAATATACCTTCATCCGCTTCTTTAGACATGGGATACTGTTTTCAACATGGCTAAATTGCTCCTGGTTTAAGCTTAATTTTCACTGGTCCTGCTCCTTTCACTAGACCAACGTCATATTGACTTATAGTCCATAGAATATTTGGCAGCTTTCCCAAGTCTTCCTGAAACAATTGCAGTTTCTTTTCCACCAATGCCATTCTCTGTGCTATTTCTAAATTTTCTACTTTAATACAATAAGTAAGATTAATGAAAAATACTGTCTCCTCAGTTGAACAGTCATCCGTAAATAGTTCCTCATATGTCAAATCTGTCAACATCTGTCCTTCATCGTAGGCTATCAACGATCTTCATCCCCTTCCATCATCGTCTGTCACATGAAGCATCACCCTATCTTATCTCACTATTGCTGCTTATAGTTCTAAAGGGTTTACTTGTCCTTCCTCATCATCCATAGGAATCTCTAGCCTGAACAAAAACTTATCAGGTATTCTCAACATCTTGTCGATCAATTTAGGCAACCATGATAATAAGACTCCATTCAAAAGCACTTCCTCTTCTAGAGGTACCCCCCGTAGAGCCTACTTCCCTGTAAATTCTAGTATAAGTTCCCTCACATTTACATAATGTATTCCTGGAGTGGAACACACTATTCCTTTATCAGTAAAAGACATCATGTTGAGTTTTGTCATCAAATAGTGCCGTAGTATGTTTACCCGCGTTTGTTTAGAATATAATAATGGCATACACATGTTGTGTTCACCTATAGAAATCGGAAATTTGTGTCTGTAAATGGAACTACATTTGTTGCCCCAGAAAATCCTCTGATATCTTTTTGTCTTACTCCCTTAATATTCTACAATAGTGCACAATTGTCAATTGTATCTCTGGCCATGGCTTCGCTTCCATTCCTACCTGTTTCTTTAGTTGACGGTGCACCGGCTCTGGCAGCCCTTGACACAAAAACTGGTAAAATAATGTTACTGTCTTATCCCATGATTCGTGCATTTCCGTATTCCATCTCGAATCTCCTGAATAAAGGCAATGGGGTCTTCGGGCTCTCCCAGTTTCTTAGTCATCATTGCTCCAATATCTGATGTATCAGGATATTGTACTCTAAGTGATCGCCATAGATCTGCTCCACAATTATTAAATGGTGCTCCATTGTGCACCATGTTTTGTGCGGTCACTTTCAGATCCCTTGCTCTTTTCCACATGTGGTCAGCTCTCTCCCCTAGGATGGCTGATAACAGGCCTTTAATATTGCCCATAGCTAAAATTGCTCCTGACGTTCTTTTTTCTAGCTCAGAAATCCCTCTTTCTACGTCCGAAGTTAAACTTGGGAGAGTGAAAACACGCCACTGCTCGCTCACACCAGAGAAAATATAGCCATGTAGGGAAAAAGGCCCAAGACAATCTTGCAAGGATAACAAGTATTTGGGCCTCATTACGACCCTGGCGGAATGGGTTTAACGGCGCCGGTAAAGGTGCCGGCGCTGTTAAACTCATTCTGTCCTATTACAAGGTCCCCTTGCGGGTCCCGCTCTGGACGTGTGGTCAGACCAGACTTCCTTTGCGGATCCCACGAGGGGACCAGGGAGCTAACACTGTTAGCTCCCTCCCCATTCCCATTGAGCCCTAGGGGGGCTCAAATGGGAATGGGGATGGGTACATTGAATGAGGAATTACCGGGTCCTCCAAGGTTGGAATGGCCCTGTAATTCCTCATTCAAGGAACCCAGACCCTAGTTTGGAGGCAGCCATGCCCTTATTACAAACTTGTAATGAGGCCCTTTATTTCTACAAAATAGAAATGCATCAGCAAAGAACTCTGCTGCCACCAAATGTTCTGAGCTTCATGGGCACGTGCAGCACAAACATTGTCACTCATGACGTAATTATATATAGCACAATTCTACAATCCTAATTGGAAGTGCTCTTTATCTGTACGGCCTGCTGCATATGGGATGCTAGGTCATAGATCCATCTTCATCTGTCCATCTCTGTCCACGTGGGCACTGCTGGGCTCATCATCCAATGTGAAGTTGGCCTAACAATTGATTGGCTACTAACACAAACAATGTTGTTTTATTTTTTTAACGAGCACCTGGCAGATACAGGGAAGAGCTTGGGGGAGGCCTGGGATCATACTCACTCACATGCTACACTACTTTCTCAGACAGATCAGCAACTCTCAAGGTCCTCCACCTTAATTTTGGGCTATAATTTGTTGCCACAATCACGTGACCCATTTCTGAAGGCGCGATAACCTTGCCTTCTGATCTTAGTGATCGATCGAGGGGTGTAAAGGTTTTATGGTCTTTGGTCTGGGTTGGGATGGTGCTATGGCATGAGAAGGGACATGGGATGAAAGCATGGCAATGCTGTATTTCTCGTGTGGGGATCGTTGGGGGTAGGAGGGCATTGCTATCTGTTCCATGGGATGGTATTGCCAAGATGCACACTGCTCCCTTCTCATGACCTTGCAGAGTGCATTCTTCCCATGGAGCGAGGTCCTGTAACTTTCTTAGAACAATGGAGGATTTCATGGACTCTGTGAGAGATAGCCGGGTTGGGGGTAATGTTCGCGCTCATGCAAATGGCCTAATACTAACACACAAAATGTTGTTCGCCGCACTTGGGCGTAACTTCTAAGATGGCTGATACTTGCCAAGATGGCATTCGCACTCGCATCTACCCCCTAACTTGTAATACAGGCACTATTGTGATTGTGCACCCTCCAGTATATGTATGCCCACACCCATGCTACCTAGATGTGCTCCCTGAGCATTTATTTATCATTCAGTATTGCCTAGGGGGGTGGGAATACCCTCTCTCCTTCCCAACATTCCCTCTTTTTGTTAATCCTAAATTAACTAACTCCCCTGCAGTTTCATTGGTAACTGAGTTCCAATATATGTTCTCCTCCCCCCTCTACACCAGTTCCAACCTCTCAGCTTCCAAATATGGCAGCAACATGTTCTTAGGAAACCATGCTCTGCATAAATCTCACAAACCTCTGCTAGACTGGGCATATTCTTCTACTGTGCATTTCATGTAAATACAACCCACATCCCCAGCTTCATCAACCCAGTGCTCTGTGTAATTGTCAGGGTCCGGAGGGTGTGTAGTGACTGTGCCTCGGGGGTTTAAGGGATGATAAATCTCTATCATACTGGGTTTGTTTGGGTCGTGTGTCTGGGTTCAGCCCTCTGTGTTACCACAAAGTGCTTTGGGTGCTACCCCAATTGAGACCATTATCATTGCGCTATTGCACTGCATTGGAGTCCCATTTGGCACATTCAAAAGATAACCAAGAAGGAGAGGATGACAGGCCCCAGCATTTTCACAATCGCCCCATTCAGGATGGAGCCCAGGAGAAAGTTAGGTTGAACCAATCGTCATTTTTTTATTCCAGCTTCCTTCTTAATGCACACTACCAGGTTGTACAAAGCTTCAATTATGTGTGACAGGGAGCCGTTTTCAGCATCTTTGGGAGGCACAAATGTGCAACAGGAATCCCCTATCTTTTTGCCATTGCAGTCAGCAAATCTAGGACATAGCCGTTCTGAATCGCCATTAGCCTTAGGGCGTGGTGTTTCCACTTTTATGACGTTGAACCCTTGCTCGGTGTCATTAGCCAGCTGTATCAGTTCCCAGCGGACAATCTGCATCTATTTAGTGTTGGCTGCAGCTTGCACACAAGGTAAGTAGCATTGAGGCAAAGAGAGTTTCTGCTTTGCTGAAGAGCGTGTACTCGTCTGGTATTTCCAGGGGTCAAGTCCTAAAAAAATAGTGGGGGGACTCATGAACTTACCAATTGAATGTGGCCTCACCAGAAATTAGCATATCAAGGTGCCCTCTGTAAAAAGTGTGGGGACTCCTGAAAAAAGTGAGGGGACTCAGTCCACCTGAGTGTACCCTCGACTTGAGCCCTGGGTATTTCATTGAGCAAGTTTGATGAGTCTGTGGACAGATAGTTCACTCTCTTCTTCCTTCGCAGTTTGTCACATTCTTCTTTCCAAGGGATGATGCGAAACTCTGGTGCTGGCAACGGGTTTCTTGTTTGTTCTTCAGATGTCGGAAAGGTAGTGGGGAAAAAGTCTCTGTTGTTGTTTCTTGCCACTTGTTGTTTGTGTATTTTAGTTCTTGAATCACCAGGTAGGGCATTTATAGGCATTGGTTGCTCTTCGGATGGTTGTTGCACTGCAGGCGGTCTGGATCGACAAGTTTGAGTCGTACATTGTGTGCTTGAAATGTGCCCCTAAGTCTACATAGCCCATGGTAGGTGTCCAGCGACTCTGAAGGATACTGATTGACCTTGCGAGGCGCAACCTCTCATTGTCTTGATTCACCATTGAGCGAAAATACATCTGAAATGCCTGCTTTGTACGAATCATCCCTTGTCTGTAGAGTCTTGAAGATCTGGTGAACTTCGCTACCAGCGTAGAAGAGCAAACTGGCCCCACCTTAGCACCTGCAGGAACCATTGAACGGGGTATTGGGAGTGTCACCGCCTTTACTTTGTCTGAAGCGGCAGCCTCCCAATGGCAGTGGAGCACCCACGGATGGGCCGCAAGCTTGGGCACATGGCTAATGAGGCCACAATGTCCATGGCCCCCTGGGGAGAGAATATGTGCCCCACAGGGCTACACCCATCATGGGGACTTTACTTAAGCTGTCAGCCCCTTCCTGGGGTTATATGTGCCTGGGGCCCACAGGGTCTAGGCGGTGCACTGCACTGGCGATGTCGCCTCTCCCCCTCTCTCGGGATTGGCATTGCAGGCACCAGCTGTGGGCACTTGCTACCTCGTATGGGAATACCTTGGCCTGGATCCATCATCCCTTGAAGGGATTCAACAGGACTCTTGGCGTCAGTGGATCACCATGCTGGATAAATTGTCCTCAGCACTTGCAAGAGCAGCTGTGTTAGGGCCAGCACAGTGCCTGACTCTACCGCCTCCCACGGCGAGCCAGCAACACCTCCAGAACTGATGCTCAGAACGTCCTGGAAGCAGCACACTCATCTGTTGGGCAGGACAGGGGTAGGTGCGGCCCGCTGCCCACCTCATTGCCAGTTGTTATGGATGTGCTCCTTGTATGGAGCCTCCCGAGAAATAGGATAAGGACCCAAAGGTGTACTTGGACTGGTGTGTCCGCTATTCATTTTACAGGGTGACGGAGTACGCACAGGGCGTCACATGTCACAACAGAGGGTTTGTAAGTTATTGGGAGGAGGGTGTGGTGTATCACCCCTCCTGGGAGCATAGTATCTCCCAGGCCTCGTGCTAAGGTCACATGCTGGTGACCATGTGACTTAAATTAATAAAAGGGGCGAGCCAAATCTGACTTGTCATTCAATGCGAACTGGCTCCTGCCTGCCTTGCGTCTTTGTTGAAGCGTGATGCCATTGCTCCGATGTGGGCAGAGGGCCTGCTGCTGCAGGGCCCTCTCCCCTGAACGTGCCCCTGCTGGGCAACACTGTCTATGATGTCCTCCCCCCGCCCCCCCCCCAATGTCAGTAGAGCCCCTCCAGGGTTGTAGCACACTGAAAAATACAAAAAGAAGAAGTGCACCACGCCAGCGCTTCCCTTCATGGTGCATGACAACGCTGAGAGGGTAAAGGGAATGGGCCCCCTCCACATCACGGGCCCCCTCTGGTGGAAAAGAAGAAGGGGGAAAAGGAAAGATCTTGCGCGATGGATAAGACAGCGCATGGAGTAAATGAATATCCTGACAGAAAGGAATTGAGCTTGTGTGCTCTGCTACCAGAGTTATGGAAAGGAAGGGAGGCAAGCAACTGATGTCTCCATGGGAGGAGCCCCAGCACACGCCCAACGCAGGAACAGTGGAGGGTTGAAGCTCCATGAGAGTGCTTGTGCACCCTCCACTGTAGCTAGGTGAAACACTCCTGCCTGGGGGAAACCTCCAGGTACTGCTGCCTGCCCCCACCATCTATGGACTAGGCCGATCTGGCCCCTGGTGACTCCCAGGTGCGGCTTTGCTGGCTCTCCCCACCATCTACGGGCTAGGCCGATGTGGCCCCTGGGTGTCCCCGGCTGCAGCATTGCCTTCACCTGAACTGAGAACTGTACTGTCCTGAACGGATGCCACCAGGAGTTGGACTGGTCTCCTGCAGCCCCGCAATTGCTTAATATGGACGCAGTAGCCATCTCAATAAAGGCTTGGAGCCCGCAGACGCTGGACATGCTTAAAATGGCCCAGGGAAGTTGATATGTGAAGCTGTGATGTCGCGTATTGTGGACATGCTTTAAATGGTTCCAGGTGCTAACGATGCTGTCATTCAGTGGTTTAAGTTCCACTCACCCTGGTTAGTAAAGGGTTTGTTTTAAAGGTGACATTTCCAACGTGTCATCTGCAATCCACCAACCCTGACTGTCACCCCACATGTGTACCAATGCTCAGTAGATGTGTGTTATGTTTGAAACGACCAAAGTAAGCTCGGAGGTAGTGATTGTCCCAACCTGAGTTCCAATTTACACGACTATTATTTGCACCCGGATTTCAAGCATTGCTGTTTGTGACTGATAATTTATTTAATGTCCAGTGGTGTTTCCTATTTGTTTGTTAGTTATGGAAAAGGAGGAGTGTGGTGTGTCACCCCTCATGGGAGCATGGTATCTCCCAGGCCTCATGCTAAGGTCACATGGTGGTGACCATGTGACTTCAATTAACAAAAGGGATGAGCCAGTTCTGGCTCGACAGTCGATGCAAACTGACTCCTGCCTGCCTTGTGTCTTTGTTGCAGCACGATGCTGGCGCTGCGATGTGGATAGAGGACCTGCTGCATGTCAGTAGAGCCCCTGCTGGGCAACTCTACATGCGCCCTCAGAGCCCCTGGCAACCCCTCATATAGAAACTGGTGTCCCTACTGGGTAACGCTGGCGCCGTCTTTGGTGGAGGTTGGGTGCCCAGGCCATGGAAGAGCCCGTGTCCGCATGGGCTGACAGGGTGCCCCCTTGTCCACGGATGTCATGCTGGGTGCTGCCAGCATGTCGGCTGAGTGCCCCAGCATTGGTCTGCCTGGCCTGCGTGACTGCAGGCCAGGACTTAACAGAGGTTGACTCAGGAGATTCTTCCCAGCCTCCCCAAAATAAACATTCCCACTTGAGTAAAAAATAAATTATGAACAACTGTAAAATAACCCATGAAAGAAGTCGCGTTTCTTATAATGTTGCAAGCAAATTATAAAAGGTGCACATCTTTTAAACGTGCAAAGCTCTACTTAAATATTTATTTTCTGCAGAGTCCAATCCTAAGCAGTATATCCAGAAGTGTTTTCATCAGACGTTGTAGTAGTCTAGTTGTTAAGGGGCTGATTCATGGAATTTGTGCGGCGAAAAACGGGGATTTGTGTGCCAGTCTGCCCGCAAATCAGAGTGGTGCACAAATGTGCGTTTTTCGGCACACAAATTCCATGAATCAGCCCCTAAGTCCCTCGACTTAAGTTCGAATCCGGCTTCAGCAAAAAAGCAGGTCTAATACGTTAAATAGTGCAAATAGATTTCATCGATCCAGCATGTACGACCCCTGAAAATCCAGCGCAATGACCAACGCTGGACCTAAGGAGAATTTGCCCTGGTCTGTGGTCCAGCTGAGCTCTGTGCAGGGCCTCGAGGGAGGAGTTCGGAGTCGAGGACATGATTACCTGGCTTCGCAAATATGACTACTTTGTCCCGGAGGTAGCTGGGAAACCATTGCTGCAGTGGAGTAGAACGAATGCTGAGGAGTAGCCAGCTTGGCAGGAGTGGGGGCATGAACTATGGAAAAAGTCCTGATTTTCTTTTCGATAGTGGGAATCAGGTTCTCTCAATGTGTGGTCAAAGCAGGTAGCGAGACCTAACAAGCCGTCTTCATGGGCTTTCCTGCCCCATTCGGCAATATCACCACAGTCTAATAGTTCCGGCTGGAGAAGTTGTAAAATGGAGAAGTGTAAATGTATTCCCTGAAATTAACCAAGCAAGCGCAACTGAACTAATCCAGTTAGGTTTGGACCAGCACTTCACATTATACATTTTCCAAACATAATGATGCATTTCACAGCAAATATTTCGGAAGAATTGGGCACAAATATAGAATGTACACACTGTTCTGCAGGGCACACATACTTTGTAACAGGTGTTGATGTTGGCTGCCCCAAAAGAAAAACATAAATGGATGCCTCTCTGAACAATATTTGTTATGTTATGTTAAACTATTTAAACCGCGCACTGTCACCATGGAGTGGTCCCCTGGCACTCTGGCAGTGATGTACTGTTGGCAGTTTCAGTTCGGTTTACACCGTTCGCTGAACTTAGGTGTGTTTTTTTTTCAGTTGGTAGCCTTCATATGCTGTTGTGCGAGGCTATGTGTGGTTTGTTTTATTGTTGCCAGAATTGCCCCACTTTCAAGTAGGTTCTGCCCAAACCAGATCTGAATTCTGTCGTCCTTTCATGTGCTATATGTCCAAGAGAAAAACATGACGGTTATTGCAACAATATATGCCAGAGTTGCCCCTGTAAAACACATTTTCATGCAGCTAGTGCCTAAAAAGGCCTCAACAATATATGCCATGGGCGCAACACCATTGGGCAAATTGGAACCCAGCCCCCCAAAATTCAGGCCCATTTATGTGGGACATGCTGACCTTCAGACCTGTCATTATCAGCAGGAAGAAAAGCAATTGATGAAATCAAGGTCTCCATAATTGCTTTAATTTTGTTCTCAGCAGTGCCTTTCTTAGGCATGAATTGTTAGGGAACTGTCACTTCATTGGGGGATTTCCAACTGAAAGACCCCATTCCAGCTCCAATCAACTAGCAAAGCCATATCTGCTTCAAAGACTAAAACAATAAAACTCTACACAAGTAAGGGTTTGCTTTTATGTGGATATGAAATGTTCTTAACTGCATGCATTACAGCTAGCTGGACATTTTGTAAAATGCAGTAACATACCTTTATACACAATTTCTTTTATAGTGGTGAACATGTCTATTATGACAAAGCCTAAAAAGTGTGTGTAAAATGTAGGTGTAAGGTTTTACGCATGCTTTTGCCATGCCATATTTTCAGTTATTTGTATGGAGGAGCGGGGACACGGACCAAATTGCCTTTTCTGCAACCCCCATCCTCTCCGTTACACAAAGCCACAGGGATTCATGCCTGCATGATATTTTCATACTGGGGCAAATGCTTTGCATTCTTATGGAATCTGACTGCTTCTTACACCAGCTAAAAGCGAACACAGACTAGATTGAGAGGATTGAGACAAGATGAGAGCGAGAGAAAAGTAGTCACGTTTGGCAGTTGAGAGCAGAGGAGTAGTTTTGAAGAGAGGTCAGGTAGAGTTGGTGATCCGAGTAAAGTCTAGATCTTTGCCAAGTGCAAAGGTTTTTCCTCATTGTTGTTTTAAGGGAACATATTGAAGGTGTAATTGAAAGCCGTGGAGGGGAGGTTTTAGGAGTGAATCTAGTAAGAGGAAATTGAGAGTAGAAGGGAGTGCTAAGAGCCGTGAAAAGGTTAGTAAAGGCTTCATCATTGACTGGAAGGGTACATTTTGCATTGGAGGTGAGAGAGTGGTGTAGGTCAGCGAGGTAGATACGGCATTTGGAGGAGAGAAACCTGTGCTTAGTAATGGAAGTGGTAGATGGAAAGAGAGGGGGTGAGTAGGAGTAGAGATTGCAGAAAAGACGACTGAATCATCAGAAGTAAAAGGAGCAGAAGAGATATTAGAGGCGGAGAGGTGAGAGAAAATAAGAATATGGTAAAGGTAATTAATACTTGAATGGGTTCGTAGAGATAGACAGAAGAGAAGAGAGCGAGTGGCTAAGGAGAAGAGAGCTAAAGTCAGTGGATAAAGGAGTGGAGAGAGAGAGGAGGTTAAAGTCACCAGTGACGATGAAGTGATGATGGGGAGGAAGGGAGTCAATTAGTTGAGAGAGGTGGACAATAAATTGACCAGCGGAACCTGGTGGTCGTTAGAGAGGTATACTGTAAATGCCATGGGGTGCAGTGACTGTACAGATGGTGTATTCAAAAGAGGGAGAAATTGCGGGAGATAGAGGAGTATAAGAGATAGGAAGTTTGGAAGATGAGAATAGTCCTGCACATTCACCCCTGCCAGTTTTGTAGGGAGAGTGGGTGGGGGTGTAGGCAGGGTCGTAAAGGGTAGCAAGGTTTGCAGAGGTTTCCGTAAGGGTAATGAGGCCATGAGAGGGAGAATGGGAAAGAAGGAAGTCTGAGGTAAAGGAAGCCTTGTTACAGACAGAATGTGCATTCCAAAGAGCAATATAAAGAGAGTGAGATGTACAAGCATAGTGATGTTGAGTCTGTGAAGTAGGAAAGCGCTGGGGGTAAATGTGAGAAGAGGAAGAGAGATGAAAGTTAGGGTTGGAAGTTTTGTGAATTGAGAGAACAGGTGATCAAGAAGAGGGAAAACATTGAGGAAAAGAGGTACTAGCCCATTTGCCCACAGTCTCATTTGTTCAAGGCACATTTGCTCGAGTTTGTTGTGCACATTTCACCGCAAAAGTTGATGGGGCTAACTTTGAGTATATACTAGCTTGGGTACCTGATCGAGGGGTGTCTCATGTGCCCTGGAGGATGTTGCTCTTGTCATCTTGTCGGCAAGCCTTGCTTCAGTTTACTCTGCTGTCTCATGTGCCCTGGAGGATGTTGCTCTTGTCTTCTTGTCAGCAAGCCTTGCTTCAGTTTACTCTGCTGTCTCATGTGCCCTGGAGGATGTTGCTCTTGTCCTCTTGTCAGCAAGTCTTGCTTCAATTTGCTGTGGCATCTCATTTGCCCTGGAGAAAGTTGCTCTTGTCCTCTGGTCGGCAAGTCGTGCTGCTGTTTGTTGTTGTGTTTCCGAAGCTCTTGATATTGACTTTCGCTTTGCATAAGATGGAGCTTTTCTAAGTGATGTTTGTTTGCTGTGCAGCATGTTTCAGTCACTTAATGGCTTCAGCCCATTCGAGAAAATGTCCAAGAAAGATTGATTGATTTTGCTCTCTTCTCGTGCATGAACTCAGTAAACTGTAACCTTGCCATTTCCCGTATTTGGAGTAGCGTGATAAAAAATATTTAAAATTTATTTTTTTTGTAATTTCCTTTAAAACTGCTTTAATAAACAGTTTCGACCTGTATACAGTAGTAATCCATTTTAATGGAATAACCAACATATCAAACATTTTCTTCAGACGCTTTTCCAAATTTTGCCTCATTCTTGTACCTACTGTAGTGAATCGGGGAGAGCATCAGCAAATGTGGGTGTCTACGGAGTCCATTTTTTACATCCAAACATAGACTAGAATCTTGCCCCAGGCAAATGAGGAATCCATGCAAAATTTGGTAGCAGTGGGTTCAACAGTGTGGATTTGTATAGCCGGACAAACATACACATACACACACATACATACATTCTGCTTTATACATAAATATTAATGTTGGGGGATGTGGTGAAGGTTGTTGGGGTCACCCATGTTTTTCTGGTGGTGGAAAAACTGAGATTCCCCTCATAGGCACACCAACAGTGATATAAAAACCTCAATGCTCAATATTCAGCATTCGACATCGATGGCAACACAATCCTAGTCTCACCGGCAGTGAAGACTCTGGGAGCTTACCTAGACACTACTCTCTCATTGTCCAGACAAGTGATTGCCATTGACTCCTCTGCCACTTATACTACTAAATTGATTAATGCCTCTAGACCCTTCCTATCCGAGGACAGTTGCCTGACAATCACCCAAACAATTATCGGTGCCAGACTAGACTATTGTAATGCACTCATTGCTGGCACATTAACGGCAAACATTTATAATATGCAGGTGATCCAAAACAATGCTCTTCATCATGCTGCCCTCAACATACACCTTGCAGCAGCATGAAAAAAGGCTCACTGGCTGCCGTCCGTAAATGCACCCTTTTCAAAACCTTTATAAATCACCCACAGATGCCTCACCAAAAAAGCACCTTTACACCTCTCGGAAAAGATCCAGAGTCCAATCCTCCAGACCAACCAGTTTGGCTTATGCACTCAGAATCATCCAGCTGATCTTCAAAAAAGCTAAAGGTGGAGCTCAAGCTTCCCAATGATTTCAGCAAAACATTGGAATGCTCTGCTACCAGCTCTGCGAGGGGAAAAATCCTACTGGATCTTTAGAAAAGCCTTAAAAACTTGGCTATATGCATAATGCAATCTTGAAAGAATACCCTGATTTCTAGCCACATTTGACTCTCTTAACTCATGTAACAGGTTTTGTAACAGCACCTTGATGACCCTGGGTTTAGCAGGCTTTATAAATGTGAAAATAAATTAATTAATAAATAAATGTAAAAATGGGCCTCAAACAAATTTTGTCAAGCAAACATCGTAGAACCAGAGAACGGTAAAAGAGATGATGGGGATGGAAAGAGAGTTGAAATTGTTTTGAGCAGAGGAGAATGAAGAATGAAGTTGAAAATAAAGTAGGATCAGTGCATGGTGAGAGAGGGGCAGAGCAATGATGTAGTTGGTAGTAACAAGCAAGTCGCAGGACACAGCAAAGCAATAGCTCATAGCGAAAGAAGCTGGTGGAAAGGCTGGGTGTTGGCCCTTAGCTATTTGCTCTTTGCTGTGTCACCTGGGGCTTGTTTGCCCCAAAGCAAGGAGTAGGGTGACAGTTTTGGTTTCAGCGGTCACCTAAGCAACCTGTAAATTGACCCTGGATGCTTCTTGTAGGTCCCTGACCTCTGCAGGCAGATGGAATGAGTGCCTCTGATAGTGTTGTGATGAGCTCTGTGTTGCTCTCAGCCCAGTTGAAGCGCCTTCTTCGGGATAGGAACAACCTTTCAAAGATGGAGGTTTAGGGGCAGAGGTCACTTGAGCAGCTCCTGCATCGATCCTAGATGCTTCTTGTAGATTCCCTGACCTCTGCAGGCAGCCTCAGGCTGATGGAATGCCTCTGGTGGTGTTGTGATGAGGTCTGTGTTGTGCTTAGCCCAGTTGAAACCCCTTCTGGGAATCAAAAGACCTAACAAAGATGGCGGTGTTGGGGTCAGAGGTCACCTGAGCAGTACATGACCATGCCTCTGTGAAGTGTGATATACTCCACCAGTGCTGGCCTCCAGACCGGGGCTTCACTGCGCTGCCATCCTTAGAGTTTTCCTCCCTTGGATGCCATCGGCAGAGAAAAAGGAATCAGCCCTGTAAATCGTGTTTAGCATTTGCTTTTATCTGGGCATTCAGCAGCGCTGCCCACGATCCCAGGATGGGCTATGTCCTGATCCGCACTGGGCACTCAGCCGTTGGTGTCCCGGTATGGCAGTATGCATATGTTCCGAGGTCACTCACCAGCTGTTTCGACTCTTATCGTCAATGACTCCCCTCTCAGGGGGATAGCTCAGGGGCAATGTGCCCGCCTTGGAAGCAAGGCGACACAGAGCACCACAGGTTCGATCCCCAGGTCTGCGCTTAGAAACCTCTGGGTATTAAGCGCGTTATAAATAACCTATCATATAATTTCTCAGCAAATATATTGGTAACTGTGCACCTTGTGATCTGATGAATCAATACAATGACTGTGCCAATCATCTACAAAGGGGTCACTCTCTATGGTGTGCTAGTACCACATTGCATGAGACACAGCCCCTGTGCCGTAGATGCTGCCCGACCGGTTCCAGCCAAGAGTGCCTGATTCCAGACCCGTGCAGCGGTACCTTGGTCTGGGTAATAACCTTTAAAATTGACTCTGAAACCCTGCATCAATCAGCTTGTTCAAAGGGAGGATCCTGCCCAGGTCATGAATAAGCATAAGCTCGGGCTCCGTGGGGAGCCCGAGAGCCCCAAATGGTAAAGCAGATCCAGGCAGAAACAACGCGGTTGTGTTGGAAAACGCTGCGGTTTTTCTTTCCAAGTTTCTCAGGCTCCTCCGAGCCAGAGGAGCCTGAGAAACTTGGAAAGAAAAACCGCAGCGTTTTCCAACACAATAACGTTGTATTTATGTTTGCGGTCGCTTCAAAAGCGACCGCAAACATAAATACGTTTTTAAAGCTGCGGTTTTATTTCTAAGTTTTCCGGGCTCCTCCAGCCCGGAAAACTTAGAAAAAAAAACGCAGCTAGTGCTTATTTTTTGTAAAAAAAATAAATAGCACTTACTGAGATTCAGCTGCAGCTTTCCTGCTCTGGTCTCGGGTCCCCGTCCTCCGCCTACAGCACTAATGAAGGGAAAGCCACCTAGCGGTAGCCTTTGTTTACTACAGCTGGCTGGCTTTTCCTTCATTAGTGCCGCAAAAGCAAAAGCTAGCACAGGAGGGCCTCCATTTCACAAAATGGCTGCGCGCATGTGCTTGCTTTTGCGAATTTTGAGCTTGAATAGCGGAAAACGGAGAATGCTAGTATTTCTTTTTTATGTTGCCTATCTATTTTTTAAATAACATTTTTTACTAGACCATCCCTTTAAGGACTATTCCCCTTTCAAATGTGCAAACATATTTTAATTATCGCACTGGTCCTGCGCAGGAATCCAGTCCCCAATACAGCATTCTCTTTGGCCTTTGCTGGATTCTTCAATGAAAGATCTGAATTAAAATCTAGAGCACCAACAAAATTCAACCAATTAGTTTTGCAAGTAGATAACAGACTATCTTCTTTTAAAATCAATGCATCCTACACAATTTGAAAAAAAGAGCTCTTATCAGCGAGTAAAGATTTCCTAGAAAATGACATTGTTTTTCATTGTACCATAGCTTGTATAGCCAATAATCCTAACTCAAAATGGATTGTTGAATAAGGAAACATTTCGGGACAATTTGAACATTTTTCCAGAAGATTCCCTCAAAGATGTTCCATAACGCTATTGGGGTACACAACATGGTTTCAGCCCCATATATCATGGTGGGGACCACTTTAATATTATAAAATTGGAGGATCGTCAATAGGGAAAAGCAACCACATCTACAATGTAACGCTAGCCCTTGAGCAGTTAAGGCTTTGGCTCTAATTCTCAGCAGGTAGCACTGGCCTGATCCATTACATTATCACTAAAGGTAAATCCCAAATATCGGTATGTATCCGCTCTAAGAACAGGAGATTTATATAGCCATCATTTGTAATTACATGTCTTTTTCGTCTTTGTCGATTCTAGCACCATAATATTGGACCTTGAGACATTGATCACTAAATAGTTTTGTGTGGCATAAACCTGCAATGCGTCTAACTGTCTCTGCGGTCCAGTGGGTGTGTGTTCCAAAAGAACTAGAACATCTGCATATGAAAGCCATTGGACTGGACACCCATTAATGCAAGGAAGGAAGCGTGTACTTTCCCCAGTGTCTCTTTTAGATCTAAAATAAATAAATTGAATAAAGCAGGGGCCAATATGCACCCCTGCTTTAGATCTCTGAACACAGAGATACATTTGGAAATCTTCCCCTGCTGATTTAACCTAACTTTCAAAGAGATGTGGCTGCAAAGGTTTACTACAATATCTAACAAATAGGCCGAACAGCTCCATAGTCGCAATTTGCTCCACAAAAGGTCTCGACCTATGCTGTTGAAGGCCAGGGGGAAGTCAATAAAAGTTAAGTATGTGACAGTGCCAGCAGACAGGGCCATTTTTAAAAATACATTTCTTTAAATAAAACCATTTGAACCTGTGCCAATGCTCTTAATGGACCCTGACTGCTGGATGTCAAATTTAAAAGTATAATTTACCCCGACCTTCAATTTTGCTAATACCAAAGATGCAAAACTCTTCCCTGGGGCATTGAGAAGAGCGATGGGGCAAAACTGTTTTGGACAAGTTCGATCAATCACCTTTTTAAAAAATAGAAATGACAATAGCTGATTCCCAAGAAATAGGAATCTTCTTGATCTTTAAAAAAGTGGCCGAAGATAGTATATTAAGCATTAACCCACTGGAGCAGGTGCATTTTTCTATAGATAATTCGAAAGCCTTTAGCAAACACCACAGATAGAAGTTCAGAAAAAATAAGAGCAAAATGCGAGACCCATGTCTCCTCAGGGAATGGGTTTATTTGTAAAGCCAATTGGGATGAACCACAACTTTAAATTAGCTTCCAGGCATCCCTCGAATGATAAGTGACTATCGCCGTAAGCATCATTTCTGCATCCTCTTGCACCAATTTGGCCCTATGTCCGCGCACCCAATTCTTTTATTGTACTTGTAATTTCTTCTGAGAAATTAGTGAGCCTGTCCAATTCTTCCGTACTTCTAATCGCGGCTTTCAAATCTCATTTATTTGCTGCGCTCATGGGTGAGATACATGCCTAATCACAAAAGAATTGCGGACTGCCACATAAGAGATTGATGACCACCCCTTGCCACTACTTACACCCTCAAAAATATAGCAGCGACCTTCATTTAATTTTATCACAAGTTCTTCATTCTACAAGACTCTATTTCTTCCAGGATTTATGTCTAGCTTTGGGGTATAAGTAGCCTCATGTTGGTTATTTGAATGAAAACCCCATTGTAAGTGTAAAATACCAGGATCACTTTGCAACATATCTAAGACATTGAATTCAGATACAGACGAAAAAATGTTACTTAAGACGAATACATAGTCTATAATAGCTTGTTGACTATCCCTCTTCCATGTGGGCCTGGCAGGAATATCGCCAGTCACACTGCCATTTTACATGCATAAGTCTCTAGTCACCATCAGAGTCATCCACCCTTTACCACCTTTCCTAGCCGCTACTTGGTCCTTAACCTGGGATGTTAAATGAAGATCTAAGTAAGCAATATGATCATGATCTGGGACAGTACGCTAGCAAATCTGAACAACGTCTGGCAGTGGCTTAATGAGTGTGACCCTTTTCTGAAATTCACCATGACACATAACATGAATTCAGTACCTTTTTTGGACCTGGTTCTCATTAAAACCGATCAGGGCACAATAGAAATGACGTTGTACTGCAAACCAACCGACATAAATACTCTATTACATTTCAACAACGATCAACCCCTCATTCTTAAAACCAATCTCCATTTTGGGCAGTTCTTACAGATAAGGAGGAACTGCACACAAATGGAAGCATTAAAAAAACATTAAAATATTCTGGAAAAAAGATTCCAACAACGACGATACCCCCGAGAAGATGTGAAAATGGTAAAAGAAAAAGCAAAAATGTAAGAAGAGAGACGTGCCTCAGTAAACAATACCAAGAACACCAAGAACGCATCATATGCGTGACAATATAGTCCATTCAGTAATGCATTGAAAAAGGTGGTGAACTGGAAAATCGTGTACACCCAGACTTCAGACACACAAAACCATGCTTTGCCTTTAAGAAACTGCAAAATCCTAGACAACCACAAACATTGGCTACAGCATGGGGCCTACCTCCCCTCGTTGGACACCACAGATGAGGCAATTGTTCCGTTTGTGTGCTCACCATGAACATTAAAACGATCAATTTAGGTGGCCTGACCTGGGAATACAAAGAGTTTTCCAATTTTAAAACAAGATGGGCAATTTATGCTATCAAATGCCCTTGCAACCTCGTTTACATCGGGAAAACAAAAAGAGAAGTACGACAAAATATTTGTGAACATAGATTGTGCTTAAAGAATGTGGTACCCGAGAAATTCATGGTCGAGCATGTTAAGGATTTTAAAGATGCAGCACACTCCAGACCAGGACTCTTTCTACTGGCCAGGGATGCAGTGCACAATTAAAACGATTTTAAGTTTATTATATTCAGATTCAATTTTTGAGAAGGCAGCCAACCCGTCTCACACCCCCCTTTAACTTACACCCTGTGTCACAATGGACCATGAACCAGGCGGTGTCTAATAATGAAATATTTATTTATTTTTAATTTTTAATAAAAATCAAACACATTCAATATAGGGCAGCAATCACCAGTGTGGTGATAATTACACAGTAAAATGATGGAATACACTTAGTTTAACCTTGTACCATAAGACACACAATGCACAACTGAATGAAAACAACATTACTTTTCGGGTAATATTTTCAAATAGCACCACAGTAAGGCATTCCCCCGGCAACACTCCCTCAAACCCCTGTTAACGAACTTGTGTGTGGGTGGAGAGCAGTAGCAAGGAGTCAGGTACACTAAACAACAATCAGCATGAAGATCTGACCTATCACCCCTGAATGGGAGGACAAAATCGGATTAAGCTCCTTTGAAAAATTAGCAAACTGGCACTCAGAATTACAGAATCGTTATTTTACATGTGCGTTTGAACGGATAAGGCAAGAATGTCTGTGGCTGTACTAACGAGGCAAGAAAAACGTACAAGCTACAATGCAATGTACTAACAATGGGCATACAGTTTAGATAATCGACTTTGGAAGGCAAGAACAGTGCAACAAGAATCACACGTGGCAAAATTACAATTGCTTCATTTCACAGGTTTAAAATAGGCAAACAACTTCAGAAATGAGCTAAACAGACAGAATCAAAAATCGGGTTTGCTGATGAAGGTCAAAGGCAGATAACAGGTATGATACTAAAATGAAAGGGTGACTCTTGATGGATGACATTATGGAATTCTTTGTTGGAAAAGTAAATCGGCTTTTATGATGAAAGCTCTTTCTATGGGAATTAATTAATTTATTGCAAATGGTACTAAGGACTTATACAACAGAGTGAAATGATTTGGAAAGAATGGCACTAACACATGGACATTACCACAGATTTTTCATAAGGACAGGTTACTCAGAGGATTCTGACAATTTTAAGAATTTACTAGGGTATTTATAGGATTTCTATGCGATTGGACATAATACAATGTAACAAAGCAATGGATGCAGCTTTTTGGTTACTGGAGAAGGGTAATACTTAAGAAAGGAAGTACTTGAATGGGGTAGTTTGGACAGCCAGCCGGGTCTCTGGACAGCGGGACAGGGGTCTGGTCTCAGTGGACAGCGGGGTGCATCAGCTGGGCAAAGCAGGCCTGGTCAATGGATAATCCCAAAAGGGTTCAGCAGCCTTTCCCTCTTTCTCCCTGAATGATTGGGATTTTTGTAGGGTTTAGTTCTGGATGGTGATTCTGCCTGGATAGGAGGTACCGCATGGATCTGTATCAGCTACCCCTGGCCTTGCACTGGAATCTGGAATCTTGCAGGGGGATTGTAGGAATGTCTGGATCTCTAGGTGTTGATTTATGAATGCCTGATTTTTTTAAATGTCCTTAATTTTGAATGTCTCTTCCTTATATAGGCCAGATGACATCAGCAGATTTTTACTATGTCGGCAGAACTAATCTGGACCTACCTCTATGATCGGATAGATCAGCCTGTGGATATTGCTGCATCCCTGTAAGCAGATTGGACCCAGGGAAGTGATATCAGTTTTAGTGTGGGTGTTGTTATGAGGTGCTTTGTTATACAACAGTTACTTTTGCCAAAATCAGTTATAAGACAAAAGTCTTATATCTACAATTGTTATTCGCTTGAAAATGAAATACGCAGATGCCGTTCCAACTCCCAAGTTTGTACCATACTGTTTTGTCCTTCTGGCACTTTTCTCACAATTTCTATGGAAACTACTTCACCTAAAATTCTAAAAATGGATACACCTAAGCCTATTAATGTCTGGCATATTTTCATTTAACTTTCATAACTGTGTCATGTACACTTTTTCCATAAATGCCCCTTTAATGCCGTTTGCGTCCCCCACATGTTAGGATAACCCACATAGTCTTGTTTTAATGGTACACAATGTAAAGATAGGCTGAGGCGAGAACAGCTTTATCGCGAGGAGCAAGAAAAGCAGCTCGATCACAAACAGAAAGCAGCCTATGACCAGTACAGACAGAAACAGCTAATGCTGGAAGAAGAGCAAAGGGTATGTGAAAAAAGGATAAGGAGATGAAAAGATGAGGAAGTTGGAAGGGCAGATGAATGTAGAAATGAAAGGAGAAGGGAAGAAGATAAGGTAAGAGAAGAGGCGAGGAAGTGCAAAGAATTTGATGATGACATTGAACGTAAGCGTAGACAGAGGGCACGCAATCTCAAATATCTGGAGTGGGAAGTTAAAAAACCCAATCCTGTGGTAGAATGGGAAGACATTGAAGAATTTTTCCCTGTGTACGACTCAGTACCAGGCATGACAAGGGCGAATATTGACGATGACTTTGACACTAGAAGCTTAGGGGAAACAATCAATAAGATATATGATGAAATGGGGCTAGAACAAATATCCCGAGGGGAAAGAGAAGACGAGCGCCTGGAGAGCACTCAACTGTATGACACTGAGGATGTCACCCGAAGTTGTGGGAGTAGGAGACTGTCCTTGGACAGACTAGAAATCAGTAATGACACAAGGAGTTGAGTGAATTGGGAACAATCAGTGTCCGACTCCGGAGAAGAGATGGAGTGCGAGACAAATAAAGAAGGGAGACGGCACGAAAAGCGGCTCCCAAGGAACAAAGGGGTAAGATGGTCAGACGCTGGCGAGCCCACACTAAGGACATTAGATTTTGCCATGCAATCCTACCACCATGAAGGGACACCCCATGGTCAGAGGGGGCGTCGGCACCCGCTTATACAGACAGGTTGAGGACATTGCCAGGCAGATGGCGATGCAGGACTATTAACCCAGCGATAGACAGGAGAGCTATGGGGGAAGAGAAAGAAGGCTGAGTGTTCCAATTTCCACTATTAGAAAAGGGGGGAGCAAGAACGCAATATATTCCATGGCCACACATGGATCGAGAAAACCTGAAAAACAAACTTCCAATGCTGACATCGGGAGCCGGGAAGTGGATAAATGAGTTAGAAAAAATGACAAGAGGTGTCACATGAGCTATAGGGGACATTACTTGGTGAGAGAGCAGACGATGTGTGGACACGGGCATGGTACCTTGGCATAACCATAATCAACACTGCACACGACGGAGCGCCATTCAATAATTGCAGAGCAGCTGTATGGAAAGCGTTACGAGTGGTTTACCCGGACACTTCCGATATGGGAGCTATAATGACTCGAAAAAATGAAGGAGTCCGAAGATTCGTTGACTTATATTCAGAATTTCCAAGACGCGTGGATGCTCGAAACGCATGAATCTTGGACAAAATCTATACCGGTGTTTTACCGCATATTGTGCCAAGGGTTGCTAGAACCAGTGCAGAAACAGCTCAAGAAATTGGTAGGAGTTGAGGCTAAACCTTGGGCTGAAATACAGTTAACTATCACACACTATTGTAGTTTGTTACAAGAAAAGAATCAGAAAAAGGAGACAACTCGAAAGGGTGAGGAAGAGAAGCTGGTGCAAAAGAAGTTATCAAAGTATGCTCTTGAAGGAGCCATGCTAACAAACCCTACTGAACAGAACATACAGCAGGTGACTAACCCACAGCCGAATAACCAGGGTAATGTAGGACAGTACCCAAGGGGAAGAGGATTTAGAGGAAGAGGATGGCAGAGTAATCAAGGGGGTTTCCACAGTAATCAAGGAGGTTTTCAAAACGTGCAATCGGGCAGCCTAGACATGTCAAATGAACAAATAATGCAACCTCCGCCCATATGTTGGCTATGTGGCATGACGGGGCATTTAGCGTGCACGTGGAGAAGCCAAGGCACATGGCAGAATGGCCAAGGAATGGGAACTGGCACGGCAAATCCACCTGCAATCTCACAACAGGGCAGTGCACACAATCACTCAGTGCAGCAGCAAGCACCAGGTGCACAGCAGGGTGCACAGCAAGGGGTTCAACCCCCAAACATGGGAAATTAGCCACAAGGGCAATTTCAACAGGCACCACCGCAAACATCTCGGGGCACAAACTCCAGAAGGGGAGGCAACCCTGGGAATGGAGAAAATCCACAAGTATACAGTGGACAGAACTTATATATGAAACAGGACAGCTCACTGGGAACCCTGATATGTTCTATCCTATCAGTGACAACAGACCCTAATCGGGAACCTAGGGTGAATGTCATCATAGGGGGTAAAGAATATTCCTTCATAGTTGACGGATGCAACACGCTCGTGCATACATGAAGGCATATTTTCATTGTCCGGCAAGGCCATAGATACTCAGAGTTTCACAGGAGCTCACAGTCGAGTTCCCTTTACGGAGGCACTCCCAGTCTCCATAGGAGAGTGCGACATGAATGTACCTTTATTATATTTTCGTCAGACCCCAGTAAACATTTTGGGTTGTGACCTAATGACAAAGTTGAACATGACAATTTTGTTCACAGAAGAGGGCATAGTATGCTCCCCTCTAGGAATGCACTATTCAAATGTGTGCGAAATGATTAAAGCATACTCAGGATGCATAGTCATGAGAGCTATACCGCTGAACCAGAAGTGCTCGCATATGGCATGCGGGTGCTTATGGCAGGACTGCCAGGCCTCGCAGACAAAACTATGAGAAACCCTGATGAGTTTCTATTCAGACCAAGAATACCTATGCATGAAGAGGAGGGATAAGTATTTCCCTTGATGATGCATATCGCAGTAGTGCGAGGGAAAGTAGTACTGGTTGACGGATACGATGATGAAGGCAGACAATGGTGCACAATTATCGCCATTGAAGGAGGGTATCGAGTGACTGATGTTACCGATGACGATCTGTTTGAAGAACAGCCAGACTCAGAAGAGACAAGGGTGGAAGTGAGTCTCATATTTTGGGTAAAAATGATCAAAAGAGAAGTGCCTCAGAGAATGATGTTGGCCCTGATACGTCCAGAATATTTTGATGACGACATGGCCCAGGTGCCTCTCACAGTATGGACTACAGGACCATATGATGTAGGCCTCCTGCAGGGGGCGTGAGAAGTGAAAAATAAGCTGAAACCAGGAGCAATTTTACCAAGAGCACGACAATATCCCATGTCCAGAGAGGCGGATGAAGGGATCGCGAAGACAATTTCCACCACGATGGACCAGGGCATCTTAGTGACGTCAGAGTCACCCTTTAATACAGTGATTTATCCCGTCAAGAAATCAAAGGGTGGATCCTGGCCTTTATTCCAGGATTTAAGAGCATTATACGATATTGTTGAAGCCGAGTTCCCTCTAGTCCCTAATCCATCTACAATCCTATGTTACATACCCATCCAGGCAAAATATTTAACGGTGATTGATTTGAAGAATGCCTTTCTCTCAATCCCATTGCACCGTGACTCTCAAGATCTGACGTCATTCACATTCAGACAAATGTGTCTGAAAAGTACGAGGTTGCCACAGGGGTACTGTGAGTTCCCGTCCATTTTTAATAGAGTCATACAGATGGACGTAAGCAATATTGCATTAGAAAGTGTCGTCTTGCAATACGTGGATGACATCTTGATCTGCAGCTCCACTGAAGAACAGTGCAGACACAATTCTATTCAGCTATTGACTCTACTGGCTGAGAAAGGTTGTAAGGTTGACAAGGAAAAGTTGCAATATTGTCAAAAGGAGGTGCTATACATAGGCCAGCTAATCTCACATGAAGGTAAAAAAGTGACCCCAGAAAGGGCTGAAGCCATTATGAACCTGGCTAAACAACTCACGATAAAACAAATGCAGAGCTTTTTAGGCATGTGCAATTATGTTAGAGCATGGATCTTCGATTATAGCTCACATACCAAACCCTTGCTCCAGGCCCTAAAGAAGGCCCAGGCGACAAAGGAAAAGAATGAATGGATTGAAGCAGTGGAAAAGGGGTTTGCAGAACTCAAGAGAGCGATTTGTATGGCTCCAGTTCTCGGGATTCCTAACTATGCAGAGTACCTGTTCTCGCACATGGATGGCAGCGCTATGACGGCAGTGCTCGCGCAAAAAAACTCGTAGGGGTACAAGCCCCTGGCATATTACAGTGGGAACCTGGACCCAGTAATGAGAGGCCACTTCCGATGTGAACAAAGCTTAGCTGCTGCAGTGTTCCCCATAGAGAAAGCGACAACCATTGTAATGGGATGTTCTATGACGTTATACGTCGAGCACTCATTCGCCATATTGGAGAAACCAAAGGACACATTGACATCTCAAAGAGCTTCAGCCTATGAAGTGATTATATCTAATCCATCGATCAAAATAGTGCGATGTAAAGCAGTGAACCCAGCTACGTTCATAGCTGAGCCAGTCACTGAAGCAGAGCCGCTACATGACTGTGCAAACTATGAAGAATTCTATGATGAAATCCCCAGGGTGAAAGAAAATGCCCTGGCGGAAGGAGAGATCGTTTTCATTGACGGTTCCTCGAGAATCGATCAAGAAGACGGACACTGATACACAGGCGTCGCTGCGATAAAACTCATAGCAAACAGAGAATTTTGAGTACTCGTCAGTGCACAAATACCATCTCATTATTCAGCGCAGGCTGCAGAATTATTGGCATTGATACTCGCCATCGAGAATCACACAGACGAAGAAGTTACGGTGTACAGTGACTCTGCCTATGTGACGTCCACAGTGAACGCAGGCCTAGCACGCTGGAAGAGGAGGGGCTACCTCTGAGCGAACGGCATGCCAGTGCAGCATGCAACCTTATTGGACAGGCTGATTAAGGCACTACAGCTCCCAGTGGGCATAGCGTCATGAAAAGCGCCGCCCACACTAAAAGGACTGATTTCGT
Source organism: Ambystoma mexicanum (assembly GCF_040938575.1). Taxonomy (NCBI): domain Eukaryota; kingdom Metazoa; phylum Chordata; class Amphibia; order Caudata; family Ambystomatidae; genus Ambystoma; species Ambystoma mexicanum. The sequence goes on from NC_090926.1 coordinate 908,239,480, forward strand.
GCCACGCAGAAACCACGCAGCAGACACGGAAGCGTAGAAGCGTAGATCATTCTCAAAAGTGAGATGATCATGGAAGTGAAAGTAGCGTGCACCCATGAGAGAATGATGGTTGCATGCACTGCACCCGAAGCCTATAGTAATATGGGGCAGACACAATTAATGGAGCTTTCAAAGAGAGGCACCACAGGAAGAACCTGTGGAAACATTGAGGGTGTTCTTTAAACCCCTCTGACGTATTGTGGCGGCAAGACAGCACTGTTAAACCAGACATGCCTGTAGCCCTACTAAAAATAGCATTGGAGCACTTGCATTACCCATTACACATGTCAAAAGAGAATCTAGCTGCAACGCTCGTGGAAGACTGGTTCATACCGAATTTAGCTGAACATGTTGCATTCTTTATGGTGAACTGCATAATCTGCCAGCAATTCACCGCTGGGCACACATTAAAAGTAGTGAAAGGAGTCATCCCCTGGCCAAATGGGCCTTTTCAGCACCTGCATATCGACTATGTCGACATGATTCAAGTGTGTAACAGGTACAGATATTTAATTGTAGTGGTGTGTCCATTCTCTAGATGGATAGAAGAAGGTCCATGTACATACCCAGACTCTACCTGTGCGGCCAAATTTCTAGTGAGGGAAGTGTTCCCTAGATGGGGTGTGCTTGAAGTGATGAGGTCAGATAACAGGGCTCATTTTGTAAATACAGTCTTTGAGCAGATTAGCTTGTTGCTTGGTATAAAGCACAAGTTCTCGCCGGTGTATCATCTGGAAGGTAATGATATTTGTGAGAGGCTCAACGGCTTGTTAAAGGAAAGGATAGCCAAGTTGAAGCTTACTCTAAAGAAGGGATGGTTACACTGCCTTCCACTGGCATTGTATGCTCTTTGGAACCAACCAGGCTCCGACCATCATCTTACGCCATCACAGGAAGGAGAATGAATACTCCCCTAACCTCTCAAGAGAGAGCTAGATGTGATGTCCAGTCAACCCAGGAGGTCCTAGGAACCGAAATGAGCAAATATCTAAACTGCATGACATCCAGCCTTACTGTAATTTCAGGCCAACTGCAGAGGCGACTAAAAGGGTGCACCACAGCACAAAATGCAGCAGGAGACACTGAAACAGATGCAGTTCAAGGTCTACGAGTTCCACTCGTCTTTCCAGGAGCAGGAGATGCAGTGTCAGTAAAAAATCACACAAGGAAGAGGTGGGACGAGCCGAGATTCAATGGTCCTTTCATCGTGGAGGACTGCACTCCATCAGCTGTGAAACCCCACCGTGAAGAAACTACAGACAACGGGGAAGAACCACAGCACGTGCAGACAAGATCTTTGACAAGGAAGAAGGATGCATGAGCAGCACAGACAAGACAAAAGAACACTTTTGCAAGTTGTGGCTTAAACTGAATATTTCCTCTAAGCAAAAAAGGGGATAAGGACATAAAACGGACACAGCGTGCATTCTAGTTGCAGGGTGAAGAAGAAAATTGCACAAGTAAGCCACAGCACATCTGTTCACACGAACGTGTAAACCAAGCCACACTTAAAGCATTGTTGAGAAACAAGACTCTAACAGACAGAGATCAAGGACTTTTACTTCAGGAGCAAAATACAGTATCCTGAATCATCCAATACCAAGACTATGTTCGATAGCACTTATGGGTGGTCAGTCATAATTTCGAAAAAATAATGTCGAATCACGTTTTTTTAAATTATATATTTATTTTGGGGTCCGGGATTAAAATAAAAGGGGTAAAACAAAAAGAAAATCAAAAAAAGGGGGTCTGGGGGGGTACCCCCCCATTTCGAAAAAAAAAGTATTGAAAAAAAAACGACATTTTTTTTTCCGACATTTTCTTTCCGAAATAATGACTTTCGACATTATTGTTTTTGAAATTATCACTATAAACCGCACTTATGGTGTCCCCCAGCAGAAACATCACAAAGGACGTACTCACCTACTTCCAGTTAGTATTGGTATCATATCCGTCGCTAGTAGGAAGGGTCACCAGCATCTCAGTCTTTATCCAAGTCCCGGCCAACAAGAAGATAATCTGGCAACTACTTACCGTCATCGCGGAAGCCTTCATTTCCCTACCTGAATACAGTGATAAAGAACTCACCAATACACTTTTCTTTCACATAATCGAAGAGTGCCCAGCTTTTATCAGGAGAACCACAGACACTCTCACGTTTATTCGAGATCCAGCAAACTCTGAACATTTGGGCCAGCTGTGGGTCAAAGTGAGCTACTTGGTCGCAATCCACACGGCAGGTAAGTGCAAGGACTGTTCACGTCAAGGGAAGGTCCTGTAATCTTGAACCCAGCAAGGCAGGACAAATGTCCCTGTCACCCGAGGACAGCCGACTGGCACACAACGTCCTCTTCTGCCTAGTCACTAACTTTCCAGAAATGGTTGGGAGACCTATCGAGGTTGACGTCCTCACATTCATTAGAGATCCAGCTAATATCACACGGATGGGAACGCTCCTCCATGGCATTATGCTACAAGTGGAACTGTCCAACTTTCAGAGAGATTATCTGAGGAGATTCCAGTGAAACTTTCCACTGAGGGACAGATCGAGGAAGCAGAGTCAAGCACATCATCTTTCTGCCGATGGACAGTTCGAGAGAGCAGAGACAAGAACTTCACCTTTTGTAGTTTGAGTGCCATTTTTCCCATTTCTTCACAGTGACCAGTGTCCAGAATGTCCTCACGACTGAAGCAGATTCGGGGGGTGGATTGGGAACTCATCTACTTTGAACATGCACAGTAAAAGTGATTTGTCGAAGTATTAGTCTAATCTATTTTTCCATAGTCTAGCAAGGATACTGCCTCCTGTATTGAGAGACAATCGTCACCCGCAAGAGCGGGGACACTTGTGAATCACCAAACACTTTATGAAACAAACTGTTCAAGAACATAATTGAATTGGGGTATTCAATAACAGTGATGTGAATGAACGATTGCAATGGGGGCCCAGAACAGTAACTTTGTCCTCCCACAAGCAGAGGGGCGCCCTCGCTTCTCTGGAAGGAAATGCTGACACCTTTCGTACCGCACGATTATCTGTCTATGCATAGTGATTATCATTGTTTTTCTGTCATTAACAATCAGAACTGCATTTTCTATTGGTGCACAAAGCATTCCTATTTCAGTGCACCCACCTGATGGTGTACGCATGAGTCCTACAAAAGCACCCAGACCCTACATAGTAATTCCAGTCCCGAGAAAATCTGATAGTAAGGCAAATGAACTGAAAATGAATGTAATTAGCAGTAATACAAACACAACAAGGTAACGAATGAAGAGAAAAGCTGGCGACAGGGTCAGCACGGAATGAACAAAAACATTGCACTGACAACTACACGCACCCACACACTGAATGCACGCGAACCAGGGCATGTGTCAATGGCCACAGAACCTCAAGCAAAGGCAACCAAGAGCATGAGACTGCCTAACTAACAATCAGTCCCAACAAATAATGAGAGAGAACAAAAGGAATTGAGAGAAGGGCCAACAAAAGAAGACTTAACAAAAGCCCTTAAAAAGGCAAAAGTGGCTGTAGGAGAATTCACTGCAAAGACACAAATGTTAATAGATCATTTATTCCCATTTATAGCCAAAGCAAAGAAGCGGCATGAGGAATTGAAAAATAAGACCGTAGAGGATGTAGTGCCCAGCACACAAGTACCAACACAAGGAACAAGTACCAGGCCCACGATGCAACCATACACTGGGCCGGCGACGGGCTGGTGGTTTAATAAAGGCACTCATAGAGAACAGGAAAAGGATGCAAGAAGAGAAGGAGAGAACTGCAAAGCTTCCACCTACCTCATTGATGCAACAAAAGAAACCTGCTCCACGGACCAGAAGACTTGAGAGTCCCACAGCAAGGAAAGGTCACACAGACGCTTTTAAAGATGTAGTTATAGATAACTACAGGAAGACACTAAGAATCAAGAGAAGCCCACACGAAGATAACACTGAACTGAATGACTACCTGGACAGCACAGCACATCTAGGAAACAACATCTGGTATCAACACATGAAGGAAGTCGGAAGAAGACGATCAGAAGGAGAATGCTTCGTTTGTGCACTTCTACCGTGCAGCATGGGGAAATCCAAGATCTTCGTTGCCATAGAAGTTGATGTCCCGACAGCAAACTGTTTATCACACGTAGCAATGTGCAACACTAGAGGACAGTTTATGAGAAAGGATGCCTCATTGATATGGGCAACTGAAACAGCGTATCCCGATGAAGATGATTATGTCCAGGACATTAAGACAAGAAACAGAGCTCATACGTGATCAGGTATGAAAAGCCAGAAGTTAAAGGAGCAGAAATAAGATGGGAAATTAACCCAAGACTGAACATCCAAGGAAAAACTCCAGAAGAAGCTCAAATTTGGAAGAACAGAGGCCTAATGCAGATCTGGGGAACAGTGCTTTCACCAAACGGATGGGAAGAAGCAGTAGTGATATGCCGAGCATGGATGGTCCTTGGAGCCTGCAAGGAAGCAATAGAAAACTCACAGAGGTTGTGCAAACCTCCATGGCCGAGACTCAAAAATCTTTGACATGGGTCGAAGACAGAGGAGGACCCTTGCATATAGTGCCACTGGAAAGCCCAAAATTGTGCCTCAGGAGCAATGGCACGAGGAAAATGAGAGAGAATCAGAACTGCGAACACATTTTCGAAGCCCCAGGAATGACTCATGGAACCGCAGTAATCATGGACCATTACTGGGCGTGTGGGTCCAAGGCATACATAAGACTGCCAAAGAATTGGGGAGGCATATGCACAATAGTGAACGTCCACGTTCCTGCACTAGTAATCCCAAAAGACGACCTGAATATAGACAGTTTCCCAAAAGCAGATGCCCATCTGAGGAAAAGGAGAGCTGTGGAGCTAGAATCCCGAATGAAGAGAGAAAATTACTTTTCTGCCAAATCAGAAGAGGCATTCCATGCAATTCCATATGAACACAGGCGGTTCAGCGTCACCTCATCAGTATTCGCAACAATCCTCATGCCAAGATTCCAAGTTGGAGCAAATACTAAATGGTTGCAGATAACCAGATGGGAGCTGCTGCAAACCATCAACTCGACAATAAAAGGATTCAATGCAATCAAGGAAGAATTAAGAGAGAACTGACTGATGACTCTACAGAACAGATATGTACTTGACATGATCACAGCTATGGATGGAGGTGTTTGTGAAAAGATCGGAGAATCATGTTGCACATTTATACCATCTCATGACGAGGAAAACAGAACTTTAACAGAAGCCATCAGCATGCTGACAAACCTACAGAACCAGATGATCGATGAAACTGATGAAGGTGATGATGACAGCTGGTTTGGAACACTTATCAAGGCAGACATATTCAAGTTCCTGGGAGCCCTGCTATTGATGATACTATTAGGATTTTGCGTTATCAAGATAATCATCTCACAATGCCAGAAGACTGCAAAGAAAGCCATAGGGATGAACATCATGATCGATATCAAACCCGGATGCAAGCCAAGAGACCAGACTGATGAAGAAATAAGAGACTTTGTGAAGGCCAGCGCATATGCGCCAGAGGGAACAAAGTCCCTGTACCCCAGGAAACATAGAAATTATGAAGGAAAATTGATCTATTGTAGTCCAAATGGACAATGTCAGCTAATGACCTGGAACAAAGATGAACAAGTGAAAGCAGCAGGAAGTTTGAAAGGAGTGATAAAATATGGACTCCAAAGAAACACACATTCACACCATCATTTACAAACCCAGAAGACGAAGAAATGGATACAGAAGAACCAAGTAAGATGAATTCAAAAGAGGAAGAAGTAGTCTAGAGGAGGGCCCAGATATGGCCTGCACTCCAGCCACCCATTTTGAAATACCAGGAACATACTCACCGAGATACGTGACGTACGAGGAGCAAATAAACCAACAGAGAGCCACACTGGGGTTCTGCCCGGTGCCCATCAGAAGAGCAATACCTATTGAAGTGCCAATAACCAGACAACCATGGGCAGCACGTTACCCATTGAGACAACCGTACCAGCAGCTGACACGAAATGAAGACTGTTTACAAACTGTCCCTGGAGAGACCCAAAGGGCCTTAATTGAAGGGAAATGGCGAACAACACGAGGGCCCGGACAGACGTCCAGACGAACGAAACGCTGATCAAAAGATGTAACACAAAGATTAAATGGAAAGAATAATGATTAATGGACCTAAAAGGAGAAAAAGCTGAACTGTAAAGAAACGTAACCATAAAGCAGGAAGGAAATAATCAACTGGCTAAACACCTGTAAATAGGCTTGGAACGCAAGAAGCTAAGAAAACAGTACTGCTTGCTATGCTTAGTAGAAGAATAGAGCGACAAGCGCCAACTATATATCTACCTCAAAGAAGCACAATATACAAGTGCAACTCCATTTTACAAAAGCAGAATTAAGTCCAGAATGGTAGGGGTCATACAAACCAGGATTCATATACCAGCACAAAGCCAGACAAAAGAGCAGAAGTGAAAGTTAGCAACAAACAGCTCATGCCTGGGAATTCGAGGTCACCCAAGAGAGGGAGGAGAGCGGGAACTTTGAAGAATCGAAACTTAAGAGCATAGCAACCAGCCAGTGAAGGTCAAGATAAGGAGGCCCAGGCAGGTGGCAAGGCTAAAGGAAGAATCAAATACACAAATAGAGGGAAATGGAAGCAGATTCAAGGTGCACTGACACGTGACCAAACAAGCGCAAAGAGGCATCAACGTCTGATGTCATCCAAAACCAGAGGATGCCATAACTTCTCTTGATAAGAAGCTACAGTTTCAAGGCCATCCTCTGCCAACTAATTGACACATAGCCCTAAAGTACTGATTGATGGAAGGGAGGCAGGGTGAATCACGGGGCATACCGCATCTGGGTGATCATTCTGCATGCTGCTAATTAAAGTGGAGATTTATGCCTAGGGATGTAACCCACCCAATCACAATGGACCGAATAATCTAGGGTCCTATAGCTGGTAGAGCCAATGAGACATCGTATTAATGGTGACCTCTGACATGAATGATGTAGAGGGAGGGGCGTAGGTGCCCACCTGATAAGTTAGCCAATCCTCACACTCTGTTACCATATACAAATATAGGACCTATAGTAAAGTTACCTTTTCCTAACCAATAGAATTGCATGATAACTTTTGAGTGTTACATGTCAGATTATGACGATTTTTGAGTATAAAAGTTATGTTTTGTATGAAGTTCGGGGAAGTTGAAGCGAGACGGGCAATCGCATCACTGATGATTTCCAATTGTTTCCCCGTTTTTTGTACTTGTTATTAAACAGACTTCCCTTTGCCAAACCATTGAGTTGTCTTTATTGATTGGTGTTGGAGAAAGAGAATCCCACACCCCATCCACCTCAAGGTGCAGCTATCTTGTCTTAAAGTACTCGAGGGTGAGCTCTGATCCCATGGGCACGTCAGAGGTCGCTCTTCCCTCCTGTACACTTTTGCTGAGGATTCCCAGCCTGATGACAAGGAATATTCATGAGCATGTGAAACCATGCCAGATCCCATGCTGGAGAAGGTGCGGGTTTCTGCTGCGGTTGGGTTTGAACCACAGCATGTTTTCAAAACGTTTTTTGAGCCACCCCAGACAATGTTAGTTATGATACAATTGCACGGTCGTGTTCCAACATCAGATGTACACCACGTACACCACTTCTGCAGGAATCACCACGATTGTAAGTGCCCATAACACAGGATAGAGCCTTTGTATTTTTACTGACGTGCATATAGGCACTTTGGCCAAGGGAGGCCTCGACAACACAGGTTTGGATTGTTACTCTGGGTTGGAGATCATGTCACTCAAGACCGGGAATGGCCTTGGAAAGCGAGTTGGTATCTGCAGCTTTCACTCTGCACCACCTGCAGGTAGGGTAGATATAGCTGAATGCAAAGACCTCCACAGAACCTGGGACAACGGTAAATGTATCATTTAGTGACATTGCACAGGACATATCTGAACATGGCATATCACAACATAACATATCACGGAATAAAATAAGACACAACATAATCTGTCAAGTTGTGATTTGTCATGATGTGCCATGCTTGATATGACATGAAATGTCATGTCAAGGTATGTCACGTCGAGGTATGTCATGATACAAATCCTCATATGTCTTAAAATCCCATATGCATCTGCTATGTCATTATATATTGTGTTGTTATATGTCATATGGCATGATATGGCATGTAAGAGGATTCAATTCAACACTACAGCTAAGTCAACGCCTAGTCTAGAATACTGAATGAAAACCCTTATTGATATATCTTTATGTCCAGTTCATGCGTTCTGTATGACTACCCCTATATAACACTCCTCTCTTGGAATACCCCTGACCCCACTGAGCCAAGAAGTAGTTCTGTTTTGCAAGTCTAAAAGGTTTATTTGATAATTTAAACAATATATATATATATATATCACACTTTATAATAAATTAATAATTGAATATCACACTTAATCTGAGCAGTAATCAATAATGGATAGTCCGGCACTAGCACACTTGTGAATAGGAACAGAAGAATAAGGTGGTAGAGAATGCTTGATATAAGTTCAGATGGATGTAATGTTGAATGAAAATGCAATACAGAAAATACTCAATATGATTTCAACAAAACAATGTAATCACTTTTCTCTGGCAATCCCCTCCCCCCTTTATGCAATGCAAGGAAATGGAAGGAAAGCACACAGTTCTCAGAAATGCAATCAAATGTAATTCAGTTCACCCCAGCAAGCTTAGACTACAGATCGGAGTTTTAAACACAGGCCCAAAATGCTTTTACATGTGCTGGCAATGAAGTGAAAAATATGCTAAAATGCTTTTAATTCCCCCTAGAGGTTCAGGGTGAGTGGTATCTAGTTAATATTAGTCCAGGTTCACTCTAGCAATGATTCAGGGATGGTTCTTAAGAGGCAAACGAAATTTTAGCAAGGAAACTGCTGTTTTCACACATGGAGAAATTTGCAAATCGCGGCAAATTCGCGAGTGTGTTTTTCGCGATTACGTAAAAGTATCGGGGGTAGGAATGCGATCCTAGGTTCCTAGAAAAGCCACGATTCCCAGCTTGCAGAGGAAAGTTACTGCAAGTCTCTAAGACAAACGGTCACGGAGATATGAGCGATATGGTAAAGGTCGTTTTTCAGATTTGAAATGTTAAAGTTCAAAAAGACAAGTGACAGGTAGCAACTAGAAAATGACAGGTGACAGCTTTGCAAATGACAGGTGACAGTTAGGAGGCAGTTCTACTTAGATTAAATAGATTGAATTATATTATTTTAACTAAGAGATTGGTTCTGCACAGTCTGCTAGGTACTCACAATATATTTAGAAATAGAATGGGCCTCGCCACGGATCTGGTCAGGTTTTAGACTGGACTCTGGTCTGGTCTCTGCACTTCACAGTGATCTGGGTCAGCTCTCTGGTTCTGCTAACAGTGGTCTGGGTCAGCTCTGCTCTCTCTGGAGATTGATGGATTTGAAATCTGTATCTCTGGGTGTGGTATGGTCCGGCAGAGCACGTTGCAGCAAATGGAATTGAATGTCCCTATCTGTCCTGACTGTCTGCTTTTATGTGTTTTGAAAATGGGTGGAAAGGCTAGCTTCCTAGGCCCTACCCCTCTCCACTTGCCATTGGCCACTTCCTCCTCTTCCCCTTGATTGGGGGAATGAAATGAAGTGTCATCATGATGAGGTCTGTTTATGATACAGAGAACCCACCCCTGTCAACTTTACACACAATCTATATTTGATCCAAAAGACATATTTGCACAGGTACACATTTGTTTAAAATTACATGCACCCATCACATATCACAGGAGGTATACCCTGTCCAAATCTGCTCTTCCTGGGAGCTTGCATTCAGAAATGGCAACATATTTCACTTTTTGGTCAGGTTACCAATATCAGATTATTACTCAAATTAACCAAATGTGTGCAAGGCATGCAGGCATTAATTGATGAAGTATCAGACTTTTAACATGCATACATTTTAAGTAATACCCTCTTAACTGCTAGTTTGCCCCCAGATCATGCCACCGGTTCTAAAAACCTCTTAAAATGTGGGCAGAAAAATCACAAGAATTATGGTATCATTTAAATAATTATGACAAGTCCGTACTATGAGTTATTCATCTTTTTCTAAGACCATATTCTGGCTACAGGGGTGTGTCTTTTCAGGTCACATGGTACAGAAACCAGTCTTTCCACTTTCTTCAAGCTCAGCCTCTGTCTCCAGTTTCTCCCCCTCCCAGTTTCTGCCAAGAGGAAGCCATTTTTATTACCCCTGCAATAAACCATCTGCCTGGGCCCTGGAAGGCCCATTGTTCAAGAGGAAGCCATTTTTACGGCCCCCATAATAAAACATTTGCCTGAGTCAGGACAGGGCTTTGTTCAATTTCCTGCAGAGCCCAGGTAATTCAATCAGAGAAGTGTCATATCCCTTTTGGTGGGAGCAGCAAAAAGGCAGCTAGGCCTGGGAACACAGCAGTTGTGCAAGTCTCAACTCCTGTCGGGGGTAGCTGGTGGGCAGAATTCAGTTCCTTAAGCCAGGCTTCAGATAAAATGTCACTTTTTGTTACCCAGTTTAAGTCAAGACAATGTTTACATATGCAGCTAGAATGCTGATTCTAAGTTTAAAACTATGACATTAAAACGATTGCAACCTATGTGACACTCAAAAGTAGGTCACTCATTTCTTTTAAACATTTAGATTTTTAGTGTTTTTCAGTCCAAATTTACTTAAACTGCTGAAAATCCACAGCTCTGCCAGTCTTATATAAACCTTCAAGTCACTTCAGAATATAACTTTACATTGGATCCACCTCTCAGTAAGTCTTTCTTTGGCCTGCCTTGGGTTCATTTATTCAGTTTTACACAAAAAAGAAAAAAGTCTGGTGTTGTTTTAAACCGCCGGCTTTCTGATAGTGGTGAGTACTGGTAATGCACCCATTTTTGGGATTTAAGAAAATGAATTCCCCACAATTCTAGGTTGCTTTTGGCAATCAGCATTGCCATTCCCAATGGTGTCAGACTACTGTGTGGGTAGTCCAATGGTGGTTTTAGGCAGTGCCCTTCTGTGCCCATAACATCGGCAAAAATGAGTGGCAGCCTATTCTTCATGCATTTCCCTGTGCATTTTCTGGGAAGCTCTGGCCATCATGATGTTTTCCATGTCAGTACTGCACAGTTTTGAGGTAGGGCCTGGATGCGTGGATAAAAACATCCCACAAGCCCCCCTCTTGCGATGGCCATTCTGTTTCACTGATGGGACTCGCAAGACCTGGGATGTTTCCTCATCTTTTTCCAATAGATGGCACAGTTCAGCATCTTTTCCTCCATCCGGTCATATCGATCGGTTCTCCTCGCCGGTCCTGATGGGAATATTGGGCGGTACCCTGGGCCCCCCGCGTCTCTGCTCCCGGTCTCCGGATCGTCCTCCTTGGCCCGTCTCCCGGTTTTCTTTCTCCTAGGACGACAAAGGAAGAGCGGCAATACCTATTCATAGACATTTTTCCCCCACCATTGATATAGTGGGGTGGCATATGAATTTTAGAACTCAACAGATATGCACATGCACATTTTTTTTTTTGCATTCAAAAACAAAAACACCCACATTGAGAAACTCAGAATTTGATAGGCGATATGTAGGATATTTTAAGTTAGAACTGAATTAATCTGAGACAGTACCCTCTAGGATTCCAGAGGATTCCTCCAGTTGTTGCAGAGTGTGCCTGGGATGGCAACACTTCAACTGGTTAATGTGGACCCACTTGTCTTCCCCCTCTGCCAAACCGCCTTTGGGGATGCGGATCTTGTAGGCCACAGGGGAGATTTTGTCTATAATCTCAAAGGGTCCCTTCCATGTAGGCAAAAATTTTCGCTGTTTGGCCTGGTTCCTTTGGAAATTGTATAGATAGACCCGGTCCCCCACCTGATATTCCTTCCTGGAAGTCTTCAGGTCATAGTGGGTCTTCATGCTATCAGCTGATCTTTCTAGATTCCGCTGAGCATAAGCAAAAGCATGTTGAAGGTGTTTCCTTAAATTCTCCACATACTCATGAGTTGTGGAGGCATTTATCGGTGTCTGCTCTTGGGTCCTGTAGAGCAAATGCTGAGGAAGCACCATCTTGCGCCCAGTCATCAACTCAAATGGTGACATTTTGGTTGCAGATGAAGGGGTAGATCTGATGGCCATTAGGACCAGAGGTAATTGGATATCCCAACTTGGCCCAGAATCTGCCACAAACTTCTTTAATATGCTCACAATGGTTCGGTTATATCTCTACTGCCCCAGAAGAAACTGGCCGGTAAGCAATATGCAACTTCCTTTTGACCCCCAGTATCTCCCACATCTTTGTCATTACTTCACTGGTGAAGTGGCTACCCCTGTCTTTGAGGTAGACCAAAACGGGAAAAGATGTGGTTAATCATCAGGGCAGCAGCAGTTTCTGCCTTGCAATTTGGGGCTGGGAGACATTCCACCCACTTGGTAAACAAGCATGTCACAGTCAACATGTACTTATTCCCCCTAGCAGAGCGAATCACGGGGCCTACAAAGTCGATTTGTAAATCTGACCATGGCAGGGTCATCCCCCTCTTTTGGAGAGGCGCACGGTGCGTGAGGGATGATGGCTGAAATTGTGCACACACAAGACACCCCTTCAAGTATTGGTCGAGGTCCTGCCCCATGTGTGGCCAGTATGCAACCTCTCTTAAGATTTCCAATGTTGTGTGAAACCCCCTATGACCGGCGGTGGCCGCATCATGGGCGTGACTTAACATCAGACTTCGGAATGAGGTAGGAACCACCCACTGATCGTGGCCAGCTTTGGATTTCCTTACCAACAAACCGTCTTGGATCCGGAACATTTTTGGACATTTCATCAACACTCTTAGGTCCTCTTTCCCAATGTAATCGGTATCCGTCAGGGGAAGGTTCTCAGGGTCCTCAATGTGATGATAAAATTTACCAATTATTGGATCCCCTTTCTGAGCTGTAATTAAATCAGCATCAAGGGTCTCCTTGCTCCATTGGGCAGTTGACAGTTCCTGGTGAGCATTTGTCTGGGACCTAGTGATAGCAGTGACCTGGATTTCCCCCGACAGGGACTCAATCTCAATTAGATCCCCTTGGATGGCCCCGGTTTTGGCCAGCTGAACAGCTAAGTCATTTCCAGTTTTGTCTGGTCCCCCTACTTTGAAATGACCCTTGATCTTTTTCCAATGGATGGTCATCTCATTCAAGGTGACCAGATCATCAATGTTTTGGATCAACTTCCCATGTTTCAAGGGTTTGTTGTTAGCACATAACATGCCTCTGGTTTTCCAATTAACCAGGTGCTCCACGAACCCGTTCCGTACATAATCCGAATCTGTGATTATGACCAGTTCGTGGAGTTGATGCTGGACAGCAGTGAGGATGGCCTGATGCACAGCCATCAATTCTGCCACCTGACTACTTCGGGGACCAATTTTGTATCCAGCGGAGGGTTCTGGGGACTCATTCACCCATGCATTCCCTACGCCGGCCACCAGTTCTTTCTCCCCGTCGTTGTCAACATGGTAAGAGCATCCATCCACATATACAGTGGGCATTCCCTCACACTTGTCTTCTTCAAAGACTTTGTGGGGGGAATTAAGGTATGCCTCCATGTTGTCCTTTATTTTTAGACTTTCGTCCTCGAGACAGTTTTCTCTGGCACAATCATGCAAGTCAGCCAGACCTTGCGTGAGGGGTCTCTTCTTGTTTTGGCCATATCGGACCTCCACAGGAAAGCCTTGCATTGACAGAATCCAGGAAGTAATTCTGGAATTACTCACATTTCCGGCCCGGATTCTGTCACTTTGGAGATATTGCAGAGGCTGGTGTGGAGTCTCCACTATGATGTGTTCCCCCTGGATAAACGGGCGGTAATTCTTCAATGCCCACACCGTTGCCAGGAATGCCTTCTCACAATCGTTGAATTTTTCCTCCACAGAGGATAAAGTTTTGCTCGCATAGGAGATTACTTTATTGACCTTGTCATGCTTTTGGTATAATACTGCCGTCAAGCACGTATTAGAGAACCCCGTCTCCAGGAAGAACTCCTTGTTTCTGACAGGGTAAGCTAGGCAAGGCCCTTTTGAGAGGCGGCTTTTGAGTTGTTTTACTGCCTCGGCTTGTTCTGGACCCCATTCCCACTTGACCCCCCCTTCAGGAGATGAATCAGGGGTCTGGTGATCTCTGCGTAGCCCTCAATGAACTTTCTGCTGTAATTAGTCAGTCCAAGGAGGCTCCTTAGTTCCCGCAGAGTTGTGGGGTCTTTCAGTTTCTGAAGTGCTTCCACTTTCTTTTCCTGGGGACAGAGACCCTGAGGAGTAATCTCATGCCCCAAGAAATTAACACGGGTTCTACACCACTGTGCTTTCTGAAAGGAAAGTTTTGCTCCGGCGGCCCTCAACTGGGTCAGAACATAACTGATCTCCGCTATATGTTCCTCCACAGTTGAACTTTTGATGAGGACATCATCTACATAAACCAGGTTACCCCTCGCACCCAGGTCGGGCATGGCCTTGTGTAGGAAAATGTTGAACTCATTGCCGGAGTTGAGGTATCCAAAGGGTGTCCGGGTCCATGTGTACTGCTGGCCCCCAAAGGTAAAAGCCAGTTTGTTTTGGTGCTCCCTACTGACAGGCATGGTCCAGTATCCATTGGTCAGGTCTATTGCAGTGCATACCTGTGACCCCTGGATCTGGGCCAGCCCTTGGTCAATGTAGGGAAGAGGCCATCGGGAAGTATGGACCCATTTGTTGAGCTTCCTAAGGTCGGCACAGAGTCTCCCGTGGCCGTTTGGCTTCAATATTCCCAGCACCGGATTATTGAAGGTGCTGTGTACTGGACGGATTATTCCCCAGCACTCAAGGTTCTTAATTATTTCAGTAAGGGACTCCATTGATGCGAGAGGCAAGCGATATTGCTTCACAAACACTGGAGTCATCCAGGGTCCGTGGGGATTGTTGTTGTGTGGATGTCAGTGCGGCCACAGTCATATGAGTCTACCGCAAAGAGATCTTGGAAATCCAAGAAAACTTGTTTCAACTTTTGCTTTTGTTCCAGAGTCACACAGGCATCAGCTAGGTTGACTCTCTCTTCCACCATCTGCCTGAAGCCTGGAAAGACTTCTGGTTTGGCTATTTCAGCGGCCTCCTCCAGCTGGGTGGAGAAGTCCCTGGTCAGAGTGCTGATTTGGACTGGGGGCTTCAGGTGGGAAAGGCAGCCCTCATGGACCTGGAAAATCACCTCATCCCTCCTGAAGTCACAAGTCACATCTTCCTTACCATAAGGGCAAGAAGTGTACACCAGGAAGTTCCCCCCATGCCGGGTAAAAATCCTGTCTGGTGTTGTATTGTCATCACTGTCACTGTCAAAGCAGTCCTTGGGGATTGGCCCTAACAGTTCATTACCTAAATCTATGGAAAAATGTCGGTCATCAACCGCCATTCCAATAATGGTGCCTGCGGCTAGAGTAATACTCTTTAAGTCGCTGTTATCCACCTCTATAGGAATGATGTCATGTTCTATGTTGACTAATGGAGTTGGGTTTACCCCTAACCCTTGCTGTTGGAGAGAAGCATTTAGATGTATGTAAGCATCAGGGTTTTGCAAATATTGTCCTCTTTTAACTTTCACTTCCAGGGAGAATTGTCGGGTCCATTCTGGGATGTGACTTCCTCTTTGATCTGAATTTCAACTGCATAAGGTAGCAATTGAGCTGACCTAAATGCTTTTTCTGGATCATTAAAGCCTGTGGGATTATCCGCTAATCGGGACCAAGCTTTGACGTTTATTAGGTCCAAACTAATGGAAAAGCGATTGAGAATGTCACTGCCTAAGTAAAAGGCGGCAGGGACGTCTCGCACGACCCAACAATTGTGGACTATGCTCTTGTTGCCAATGGAGATTTTGAGCATACACCTGCTTGGCAGGAGATGTTTGGAATTAGGTGCTTCCAGGTCCATTTCCCATTTGTCTATCAGTTTGAAGGTGGGAATGGCTGGATCTTTTGGGAGTTGGCGGAACATGGCTTCGCTGATGAAGCTCTTACCGTTGTTCACACACACTCGAGCGAGAACAGAGTCCTTCCCATCATTTAATTGGACAGGGATGAACAACTGCTCTCCAATTTGCTGAATATCAGCCAGGCTCTGAGCTGATTTCACATCTTTCTGGACTATAGGAGTGGGAGTTTATGATTGTGGATTAGTATAGAATCTCAGAGTGTTTCCTTCCAGCGTGGAGTACCACTTTAGACTGGAAGGAAGGTTGATTTTCAGAAATAGAGAGGACCCTCCATCACCAGTCTGTTGTCCTACTGCTATTACTGTAACGTCTGGAATTTGGCTATTCTGGAAGTGAAATTCTACTTGGTCAGATTTTTGTTCAACCATGTGGCAGGTGCCGTTTAAACTAACATGGTTGACACTCTGTTTTAATTTTATTGGTCGGCTAGTCTGGGTCCAGAGGACCTTGTTTACGCAATCTATTAGGGGTGACAACCTTCTCAGGAGGTCATTCCCTAGTAAACAAGGGGTGCCCTCTGGAGTCACAACTATGACTGGGTGTTTCAACTTGTGTCGCCCAATTTTAATGTCCAAGTCTGCAGTCCCCTCAACGGGAATTTCCTTCCCGTCAAAGGTATGCAGTTGTCCAGGAAGAGGGGTGAGAGGAATTTAGTAATTCCCTCCCCTTCCTCATTCAGTTCATCAAAGGCCCTTCTGGACAGAAGGGTAGCTTGAGATCCCGTGTCCACCAGCGCTGAAATCGTACCCTGCCCCTGTACTTGTACCGGGGCATAGTATCTTCCCTCCTTCTCCTCAAGGGGGCACAGATAATGCACATTTTTGGACAACTGGTGGGCTAACTTTCTGGTTTTGGACATCGCAAGAGAAGAAATTTGGGCAGAATTCTGTGGAGAACCTTGGGAATCTGAAAGAAAAAATTGGCAACTGGAGATCAGAGCCATTGTGGGTCCCCCTGGCTCCGGTTCCGGGCCGCCCCCCCTTTTGGAAGCAGTCACCAGGATGGGTTTGAACCAGGGGATTTTCTTGCTGTTGGTTCTGGGATGAGATGGTGGGCGGCGGTAGCTCAGTCTCCACATCTCCCCAGTCTGGATTTGCATCCCTAGGGACCCATTTTTCTTTGGGAGGTGTTCCCCCCTCTCTGAAGGAGAAGATCCTTTTCCCAGGATCCTCTGAGGATCCCTCTCCCTCAAATTGGAAGATCTGTACCTCCTCCTCAAACTGAGTCTGTTTGGGTCTTTTGTTTCTCCTACCCCCCCTCTGCTCCTTAGGAGGCAGACTTTCAGGGGCAAGAGATTTTGTTTCCGGTTCCTGGGTTTCCAGGGGCTGTTTACAAGTGAGGAAGGAAGCTTCCTCCAAGGCTTTACACCCCCCTTCCCTTTGTGCCTCCTCCCTGGGAACCGGTGAGTTATTGGGGTGCTGCCCCCGTCATTCTTCTGGAGTACCAGGTCCAGAGTTTGGGGCATTCTGTGCCGGCATGCCCATCTGAGGGTTCTGCTGCGCCCTCAGTATTTGAACCAGATCCCGTGCCATATTTTGGACCTGGCGCTATAACTGGGAAACCCGCTCAGGCTGATACGGGGCCATGTTTTCTCCCCTGGGCTGATCCCGGGAAGGGTAGCTATCCCTTCTTTGGTAGTACCCCTGGTTGGGAAGATTTGGATACCCCTCCACCCTTGGCCTCCCCTCTCCCGGATTAGGTTGTCTGGGCTCAGGGAATTGGGGAAAGAAGGATGGATGATTTTGGGGTTGGAAATTGGGTGGATACCTGGGGAAAAAGTTCTGCCCAGGATTTGGAGAATTTCTGCCCTCCTGTGGGAAGTTGGGAGGGAAGTTCCCTGGGTTAGGTGCTTGGCTGGATCCCCCCCCTTGGGCTGGAGGAGTCCACACATAACCCAGGATGGGTCGACTTCCCTTGTAACGGGGACTTACATAGTCAGGAGAGCGAGGGACCCCATTTGTGGGACTACCGCCTTGACTCCCTGTTTGTGACTGGCCCGAGGACCTTCTGGGCCTAGCATTATTAGGTGCAGGTAGGTTTTTAGGCCCCCCCATCTCCAACTCTAAAATGGGGGTGACCTTTACCTCTGCCACCTTGGCAGCAGCAGGGGTGTTGTTGGCTTTGGGGTTTTTGGGCGCATTATTTTTATTTTCTATTGGCTTCTGTACCTCATAGATCCGGGTAGCCTGTTCAATGACCCAGTCTAAAGATCTTTTCTCATGAAAATCTCTCATGAGCTGGGTCATTATATATTTGGGCAAGGCATGGAAAAATGTATTGACAAATTCTCTGCTGTCTGTGCGCACCCTTCTGGTGGTCTGTGCAAAGGCACGTTTCAGTTCTTGCAGGAATTCTTGTGGGGCCTGATCCTCCCCACATTGCAGATTGTAGGCTGCCTTGCGAGCCTCTTGAGGATTTCTGTGAACAGAAACTTTTTTCAAGATGGCCGCCTTATAGGTGGACCATTTTAAATGATTTTGGTCCTCCAGCCCCGCAAAGAAACTGGAGTATTCTGGTGAGAAGGTCCACTTTACATATTGGATACAGCTTTGGCTGTCCTTCAAATGAAAAGTCTCCATCATTTGCTCATAGAGCTCCAAGTGTTCCCAAACAGAGTACTTGGCATTCTTATGATAAGGCGTGATGACACTCCTGATTGCCTTAATCTGTTTCAATGGGTCCTTAAGCAAGGCCCTTTTTGCCTTATTGGCCTTTTTGGTTCGGGTAACCCTGGTCCATTCATCCTCTGACTCAGAGGCACTGCTCCCAGAGGTTCCTGTCTGCTCTTCCAAGTTTTCCCGGATTCTGCGAGCCTGGGAGTGGCTGGCAGAATGTGGGGACCTGGTCTCCTGTGTCCTGCGCCGTTCAGAGGAGTCTTCAGATTCCTCCTTGCTGCCAGGATTTGATGGGTACCCCCCCACTGACCTAACTGGGCAGAAGTTTTCAGGATGCCCTCAATGGGCCTATTCTCCTGGGGTTCCCCACTAAATTGCACTGTGCTTGGGTGCCCATACCCGGATGCCCGCCCATCCATTCCTGGGAGGTACTGGCCTATGAGCCCCATGCTTCTGGCTGGATAGTAATCTGCCATCCCTGTGGCCCGGTGCTCATGTGCGCCAGGGGACAGGGGGTAGCAGAGTCCAGGGACTGAGAGAGATAAATGCCTCTGGTACTAGGGCTCCTGAGGTTATGCTCAGGAGTTTCCCTTTCCCAGCGAACCTGGCCTCTATCCGCCCCTGCTCCCTGTTGCAATGCAAGAGCCTGCGCCTTCAGTTCCTCAGTTAAGGCCTTACTAGACTCTATCAGTCTCTCCTGCATCGCTACCTGTTGTTGGAGCCTATCATTGTGCTGGCAGAGAGCCTCATTCTCTCTCTGCGTTTCCTGATTGGTCCTGGAGCACTGGGCCAGTCTTTGCTGCAGGAGGGTTATCTCCTGAGCTGTGTCCCTATTGGCCTGCTCCTTTCTTGCCAGAGCATCCTCCACCTTCCTGGTGTGCTCTAACAAGTTATGGTGTTCTTTTTGGAGGTCACCAAGTCCCTGGAGGGCCAGGTGATTTTCTTCCATTTTCCTTTTTAAGTGACAGACTTCCTGGCCTAAGGTGTCCCTTTCCTGACCAAGAGCTTGAATTTGTGACGCCAGGTCGTCCCTTTGCCTTTGGAAGGCACCAGCTTTCTGGCGCTCCTGATCAAACTCTGCTTGGGTATTCAGGTCTTTCAGGATCAGTTTATTGCTCTCCTCTTTCTCTCTGTCTAGTTGGATTTGCAGGGTGGCTACCTGCTCTGTGCATGCCCTGTTAAAATTGATCTGTTGCTCCAGCTTTTTCTGGCTCTGCAGTAGGGCGTCCAAACTGTCTTGGCGTTTCTTCTGCAAGGCCAGAATTCTGGTATCCTGGTCAGCCTTTTCCTGTTGCAGTATATCCATGTCCTCTTTTATTTTAATGATATACTGCCTACTATCATTTTCTGACTCCTGGCTCCCCTGCAGCCTCTGCTCAGAAGAGACCAGGTCAGATTGGACCTTCTCTAACGCCATCTGTCGCTTATTCGCCAGATCTTGGCTTTCAGTACATTTATCCTGCATGTCTCCCATATATAGGTACAGGTATGCCGCTATCCTAACCATCTTGTCTTGTTCATCCTTAGCTTTAGGAGCCATGTATAGTTCCCTCAGGGCCACATGTAAGGGACCCTGATCTCTCCATATATCTGACCCTGTTTCAGTGACCTGTTGCGTGATGGCCTGCAACCAGACCATGCGGTCCTGGTGAGTCCACTCACCTCTCACAAATAACTTATGTAAGAAGTGCTCTCTGGCTATTTTCATGTCTACTAAGGTCGTCATTGGTCTCTGTCCTGACTTACAGAAATTAGTATTTTTTTTTTGCAAAACAGACCTTTTTCTTAGAGCGTTCCTTTGAGGAGTGCTTTACAGCGTAACACAGCGTGGTGATCCGACCGGATATGTGTATCTGGTCAGCTGGCACACTGTATTAATCTGCACAAATGGTAAATCTAACCCAGAATATCCCGGCTCGAGCCCCCAATTTGTAAGAGGATTCAATTCAACAC
Source organism: Ambystoma mexicanum (assembly GCF_040938575.1). NCBI lineage: Eukaryota > Metazoa > Chordata > Amphibia > Caudata > Ambystomatidae > Ambystoma > Ambystoma mexicanum. Next base: position 908,260,172 of record NC_090926.1, read on the forward strand.
TACAGCTAAGTCAACGCCTAGTCTAGAATACTGAATGAAAACCCTTATTGATATATCTTTACGTCCAGTTCATGCGTTCTGGATGACTACCCCTATATAACACTCCTCTCTTGGAATACCCCTGACCCCACTGAGCCAAGAAGTAGTTCTGTTTTGGAGGTTTAAAAGGTTTATTTGATAATTTAAACAATATATATATATATATATATCACACTTTATAATAAATTAATAATTGAATATCACACTTAATCTGAGCAGTAATAAATAATGGATAGTCCGGCACTAGCACACTTGTGAATAGGAACAGAAGAATAAGGTGGTAGAGAATGCTTGATATAAGTTCAGATAGATGTAATGTTGAATGAAAATGCAATACAGAAAATACTCAATATGATTTCAACAAATAAATGTAATCACTTTTCTCTGGCAAATCCCTCCCCCCTTTATGCAATGCAAGGAAATGGAAGGAAAGCACACAGTTCTCAGAAATGCAATCAAATGTAATTCAGTTCACCCCAGCAAGCTTAGACTACAGATCGGAGTTTTAAACACAGGCCCAAAATGCTTTTACATGTGCTGGCAATGAAGTGAAAAATATGCTAAAATGCTTTTAATTCCCCCTAGAGGTTCAGGGTGAGTGGTATCTAGTTAATATTAGTCCAGGTTCACTCTAGCAATGATTCAGGGATGGTTCTTAAGAGGCAAACGAAATTTTAGCAAGGAAACTGCTGTTTTCACACATGGAGAAATTTGCAAATCGCGGCAAATTCGCGAGTGTGTTTTTCGCGATTACGTAAAAGTATCCGGGGTAGGAATGCGATCCTAGGTTCCTAGAAAAGCCACGATTCCCAGCTTGCAGAGGAAAGTTACTGCAAGTCTCTAAGACAAACGGTCACGGAGATATGAGCGATATGGTAAAGGTCGTTTTTCAGATTTGAAATGTTAAAGTTCAAAAAGACAAGTGACAGGTAGCAACTAGAAAATGACAGGTGACAGCTTTGCAAATGACAGGTGACAGTTAGGAGGCAGTTCTACTTAGATTAAATAGATTGAATTATATTATTTTAACTAAGAGATTGGTTCTGCACAGTCTGCTAGGTACTCACAATATATTTAGAAATAGAATGGGCCTCGCCACGGATCTGGTCAGGTTTTAGACTGGACTCTGGTCTGGTCTCTGCACTTCACAGTGATCTGGGTCAGCTCTCTGGTTCTGCTAACAGTGGTCTGGGTCAGCTCTGCTCTCTCTGGAGATTGATGGATTTGAAATCTGGATCTCTGGGTGTGGTATGGTCCGGCAGAGCGCGTTGCAGCAAATGGAATTGAATGTCCCTATCTGTCCTGGCTGTCTGCTTTTATGTGTTTTGAAAATGGGTGGAAAGGCTAGCTTCCTAGGCCCTACCCCTCTCCACTTGTCATTGGCCACTTCCTCCTCTTCCCCTTGATTGGGGGAATGAAATGAAGTGTCATCATGATGAGGTCTGTTTATGATACAGAGAACCCACCCCTGTCAACTTTACACACAATCTATATTTGATCCAAAAGACATATTTGCACAGGTACACATTTGTTTAAAATGACATGCACCCATCACATATCACAGGAGGTATACCCTGTCCAAATCTGCTCTTCCTGGGAGCTTGCATTCAGAAATGGCAACATATTTCACTTTTTGGTCAGGTTACCAATATCAGATTCTTACTCAAATTTACCCAAATGTGTGCAAGGCATGCAGGCAATAATTGATGAAGTATCAGACTTTTAACATGCATACATTTTAAGTAATACCCTCTTAACTGCTAGTTTGCCCCCAGATCATGCCACCGGTTCTAAAAACCTCTTAAAATGTGGGCAGAAAAATCACAAGAATTATGGTATCATTTAAATAATTATGACAAGTCCGTACTATGAGTTATTCATCTTTTTCTAAGACCATATTCTGGCTACAGGGGTGTGTCTTTTCAGGTCACATGGTACAGAAACCAGTCTTTCCACTTTCTTCAAGCTCAGCCTCTGTCTCCAGTTTCTCCCCCTCCCAGTTTCTGCCAAGAGGAAGCCATTTTTATTACCCCTGCAATAAACCATCTGCCTGGGCCCTGGAAGGCCCATTGTTCAAGAGGAAGCCATTTTTACGGCCCCCATAATAAAACATTTGCCTGAGTCAGGACAGGGCTTTGTTCAATTTCCTGCAGAGCCCAGGTAATTCAATCAGAGAAGTGTCATATCCCTTTTGGTGGGAGCAGCAAAAAGGCAGCTATGCCTGGGAACACAGCAGTTGTGCAAGTCTCAACTCCTGTCGGGGGTAGCTGGTGGGCAGAATTCAGTTCCTTAAGCCAGGCTTCAGATAAAATGTCACTTTTTGTTACCCAGTTTAAGTCAAGACAATGTTTACATATGCAGCTAGAATGCTGATTCTAAGTTTAAAACTATGACATTAAAACAATTGCAACCTATGTGACACTCAAAAGTAGGTCACTCATTTCTTTTAAATATTTAGATTTTTAGTGTCTTTCAGTCCAAATTTACTTAAACTGCTGAAAATCCACAGCTCAGCCAGTCTTGTATAAACCTTCAAGTCACTTCAGAATATAACTTTACATTGGATCCACCTCTCAGTAAGTCTTTCTTTGGCCTGCCTTGGGTTCATTTATTCAGTTTTACACAAAAAAGAAAAAAGTCTGGTGTTGTTTTAAACCGCCGGCTTTCTGATAGTGGTGAGTACTGGTAATGCACCCATTTTTGGGATTTAAGAAAATGAATTCCCCACAATTCTAGGTTGCTTTTGGCAATCAGCATTGCCATTCCCAATGGTTTCAGACTACTGTGTGGGTAGTCCAATGGTGGTTTTAGGCAGTGCCCTTCTGTGCCCATAACATCGGCAAAAATGAGTGGCAGCCTATTCTTCATGCATTTCCCTGTGCATTTTCTGGGAAGCTCTGGCCATCATGATGTTTTCCATGTCAGTACTGCACAGTTTTGAGGTAGGGCTTCGATGCGTGGATAAAAACATCCCACAGGCACTTCATGATATATGTCTTGGTATTTCATGAAATACCATATTGTGTAATAATATCATGTCATGATATCATGCTATGCCATGATATACCATGTCATGATATTTGTCCTGATATGTCACTTAGTGATATGTCATATGCCATGCAATGACAGGTCATGGCATATGCCATATCAATTAATAGTTTGACATTACCAGTAAAATGACATTCCCAGAATTATATTGCATTGCTTGGATGCCTGAATTAGTCTATTTGGAAGTAATTAAGAACATTCTCTAACGAGGTCGTAGTCGCGATAGCAACACCATATTTAAGGTTACATGGCACTTTACATACGAAAGTAAAACATTTTTGTCCTCTATAACGTCTGACCACTGCCGTGTAATTTGATCAACCTTACATTATGGAATGCCTACACCTGCCGACATTCATATGTTAAAAATAGTGTCAAAAACGCTAAAAGGTCAGTTTGTTGTGACATGCACTGACTTTGAATTGACGCATGTAACAAACATATTTGAAAATGTGAATCAAGAAATGTAGGTATTTATTTTTCTGTTTATCAGATTTGTGGAACAATCACAAAGGTGTGCAGAAGCGCAAGGAGGCCTCTGGGACATGCAAACAAGATGCGGAAAACAGAGATACATGTCTGGAAATGGAACACTCACGTGCAAACACTCACAAACATGTACTGCAACGTGGAAACCTACAAACATGCCCGGAAATGCAAAGATGGGTTTCAGAAATGTGCATAGTATGTACAAAAATACGGAAACATGTACCAAAATGGAATACACATGCACAGACATGCTTGGCCACTTTAATAACACACAAACACGCCAGGAAACAAAAGTGGACGAGCATGTGTGGAATCAAGCAAGTACAGACGGAGCATGTATAATAACACGGACATTTCTCATCCCATCCCAGAAACACATATACCGTAATGACATAGAAACATAGAGAAATGGTAAAGGGCATCGCACACTTGACCTGGTAGTGCTAAATTCTGCTATTGTTTTCACAAATAAGGTGCATATTCTACCCCTCTCGGACATTTCCTTGCCCTCTCCACCGACAGCTATATGCTATGTAGCGCATGATTAAACGAGCAAAGATGGCGGCTGGATGTGTACCCAACAGGCAAGATCTCTCCTCTTTTGGCCCATTTCCTTTCATTTTAAAACTGCTGGAGTTGTTTTGGGCAAACCAACTGAAGTTTGAAAATGGGATCAGACACCTCATTACAAGTTTGTCGGGTCGGAAACAAGGGTGCCGGTAAACTCACTGGCACCATTGTTTCTGGACCGGCAAACAAGGAGTCTGCCTGCGAGAGCTGATGTTGCGGAAAGGTCTGACCCTGCCGGGTGCGGCGGCCACAGTAGGCAGACCGGTCACGGAAGCGCTTCCAAGTCCCCACTCCCGTAGGGTCTTGACTTCCCGGGCCGCCGGACTTCGAATCTCCTGGTGGCACCAGGAAGCCAGTAAAATGTTATGAGTCTGGCGACAACCCGCCAGTAGCACCAGCAGGGTTACCGCCTGACCCGTAATGAAGCCCACTGTTTTTGTGCAAAAGCTTGGTGCAAATCCGTCAATCCTGTAGGTTAGCGCAAATATTTTCTAATGGAATTTAAATGTGAAATGCAACCTTTGCGATCCCTATATAACTTTCTCCTTAATGGATAGAATTTTATTAAACTTTCCAAAAACATTTAGAGATTACTTCATGTTTATTTTGGAAAGGTTGTGCAGGTTTGATGGGAATGACATTATTAGCACCTCAAAAGTGCTGATTCCAGCATAATAGGATGGTAGTCACGAAAGGCCAAACCCCCCTCCAGCTTTACTGGCTTTTGATGGTGATTTGCTCATGTCTATCTTTTCCTCATCACTTGAACCCTTGCACTGATTAAAGGTCCATGCCAACACAATGGGGCCAACGGTACTCACCCATGAGTGGCATTGGAACCAGTGCCATGCTTACTGAGGTCAGCATTCACTTCAGAACGGAGCTGGGAGTTAGAAGTCTCTTACTCCACACTGACCTTGGGTTGAGCGGACCCGGAACCATAAAATATGCCAGAAACTAGCACTAAGATTCATATTCATGTTTATATTTATATACAGGAAGGACCAATGCTCTTTTGATCACAAAGAATGTACAGTAGATACGAAATCAGATTTGACGAGAAGCAGTGAGCCTCTTACAATGGGGTGAGGTCGAGTGACATTCTGACCAGGATTTGGGGGAAGGGGTAAATGAAACGATCCCCGGGGACAATACATGGGTGGACATACATCCACCCAACATATGACATTTTTATATGCAGGCAGGCGGAACGGCAAGCTGTGTTAGGGATTTGAGCATTATGGATTAAGTGCTAGAGTGGAGGCAGAGAAAGTGAGGCACAGAGGCAGGTTAGGGGCAAGGGAAATATGTTAGCTAGAAGACATGAGAGGTAGGTTAAGTGGGTAACTTGGAGGCGAGGAGGTAGGCTTTTAGTTTTATTTTGAACAAATCTGTGTGGACTGAATCTCAGATGTCCGGGGGAAAACAATTCCCTGCACGTGGAGCATGAAGAGAGAAAGAGCAGAAGCACATGGAGTGTGAGGGGCCACAAGGGTAATCATGGAGGCAGACCTGAGATTGCGGGAAGCCTTGTAGAGTTTGATGAATGAGGATAGATATGTCCGTGGGCCTCATCATTACCTTCGCGGAACGGGTTAACGGGCTCCGCTAATGGAGCCAGACCAGTTAAACCCGTTCTGTGAAATTACGTGGTCCCCTCGCGGGACCCGGTAAGGACGCCTGGTAAAACCTAGGGTCATTACCGGGTCCTGCGAGGGGTTGAGGGAGCCAACAACGGGCCTGTCGTAATAGGCCCATTGTTAGCTCCCTCCGCAATCCCATTGAGCCCTATGGGGGCTCAGATGGGACTGGGGAAGGTCTGGGCCCGGGTTCCCAGAGGGAGGAATTACCGGGCCCTCCGAACTCGGAATGGCCCGGTAATTCCCAATTCTGGGAACCCGGTAAAGGAGCCCAGTTTGGCAGCAGCCATGGAGCTGATAGCTCCATGGCTGCCGCCAAACTCGTAATGAGACCCTGTGTCTTTCTGTGGATGGATTTGTGAACCAGGAGCAGAAATGCAAATCTGGCCCTGTCTTTCATCGTCAGCCATCCAGCCTGGTGACTGTACGAGGGAGTTTAAGAGGCTCATGGTAGCGAAGTGAATGATCTTGTTGGGAGGACTGAAAGCATAGTTGGGTAGACAAGAGAGGATGCTGGCACTGTAGTCCACTTTAGAGAAGAATTGAGTGGATAAGACATGCATGGCAGTGTTGAAAGGGAGGAGGTGCCTGATTTTCCTAATATTTAGGAGGTTGAGACAAGCTGCTGTTTCAGTTTTGGAGATGAAAGTAGAGAAGGTTTGAGAAGGGTCATAGATACCACTGAGGATTCTAACTGAAGACGAGTAGGGGAGAGTGTCAGGTGGGAACTGGATGGGCAGAGGAAGAGATGAGGGAGAGTATTTGGCAGGGAAGAAGCACTCGTGTTTTGGTAGAATTTAACACAGCCATCCAATATTTAATGGCAGAGAGACAGTGTGAGGTTTTGAGAGGAATCAGAGGAGTGTTTAGGAAAAGAGAACAATATTTGGGTGTTCTCCACAAAGATTTGGCAAGAGAACTCAAAGGAGGAGATTAGTGCCCCAAGAGCAGCAGTGTTGGGGACATTCATGAGAGCAGTTTCTGTGGAGCGACAAGAGCAGAAGACTGCTTGTAGGGGGTCTCTAAGGTTATGAATGTCTAAGAAATGTGTAAGACGGTTGACACAGGGTGAAAGTTAGCCGGTAGGTTTGGGGCAGCCCCTTGCTTTTTTAGGAGAGGGAAGACCATGGCCATTTTGAAAATGGAGGGAAAACAAGCAAAGTCGAAGGATAGGTTGAATAGTTCAGCTAGGTGAGAGGCCACTAAAGTGGCAGAAGGCTTGGCTAGCTGAGGAGCAAGAGGGTCTGATGTGCACAAGAGGAGTTAGCAGCAGAGGATAATGGTAGAATAGGTGGAGTGTAGAATGGAGAAGGAGGGAGTGTGAGTCCCTAATTTTTTAAATATTTGCAGCAAAGTATTTAGCTAGGTCATTAGCTTTGAGAGTGGAGTTGAAAGGAATAGTAATAGGAGGAGCGAGGCGTGAGTTTTGGGTGCCCTGTAGCTGGTGAGGATGGTTGGAATGGGAGTCAATAAGGATGGGTAGATATTTGTTTTTGTTCTATCAAGAGAGGACTTGAGAGAGTTCAGGGCTAAGAGATAGCGTTTCAGCTCATCATGTGAGTGGGCATGCCTCCATTTGTGCAGTAGCTGAAGCATGTCTGTGCAGAGGGAGAGTATGAATGGAGTGACCCATGGTTGAGGATGCTGAGACTTAGTGCTGAAGGTTAGTAGTGGGAAGTGAGAGGAGATGAGTCATATAGTAGGGATTGGAAGCTGGAGAAGGCAGTGTTAGTAGAAGAGGCATGAGGTGTGAAGGAGTAGTGTGAGAACTGTAGGTCAGAGAGAAATGAGGGATGGCATAAGTTTTACATTTCCTTTTTAGTAATAGACGAAGCAAGTGGTGAGGAGAGGTCAGAATGTAGAAAGAAGGTTGTGTTGGAAACAATGCAGTGATCAGGTAAGGATGGTGAGGCAGTAGTATTAGTGCTTGAGAGAGAGGTGGAGATTAAATTGAGATCCAAAGAGTTATTGCCGGTGTGGGAAGGTAGGTTATGAATGGAGTGGTGACTAAAAAAGAATGAAGTTCAGATTTCTGAGAAGTGGTTGCAGATGGAAAGTTAAAGTTACCTAAGAGAATAAGGGGATGTTTATTGGAAAGAGAATCAAGGAGTTGTCCAAGTTCATCAAAGAATGGCCTTGTTTGACCTCGAGGGTGATAGATGGAGATGATGCGAACCGAGTGAGGCGGAGCAATAGTAGAGATGGTGAAATCAAAGGAGTTAGGAGAGGTCATAGCATTGGATATTTGGGAGGCAGGAAGAGAGAAGGTGCCCAATGCCTCCCTCTCTGCCAGTCAGATGAGTAGAGTGAGTAAAGGATAGTTTGGAGTTGTGTACGGCCACCAGAGAGTCATAGTCTCATGGAGGAATCCAGGTGTCAGTGATAGCAAGGTGGTTTGGGGAGGAGAGCTGGAGCAAATGTAGCCAGTGATACAGACTGAGCATTCCAGAGTGCAGTGTTCTTTTGATGTGATAAGGCAGAGTAGAGAGGTTGAGTCTCAGAAGTAAGAGAGGCAAAGTGGATAGGTGTTAGGTGAGGTATAGTTAGCCTGTCAGCTTTGACAGAGAGATAGAGCAGTGGGAGTTTCAAAATGTGAGTTTATATAGGATTGTATCAGATGTTATTATGGATTTAGTGTGTGAAATGTCGTGGAATATGTGAAAAGGTTTAACTTTGCAAACCAAATCACAAATAAAAAAAATTAAAATGTGAGTTTTATGATAGGAGTGGATAGGAAAGGAGGAAGTTGTTGCGAGAAAGTTTAGAATGTCTTGATGAGCGCCTACGTACAGTTTATGGTGGGTGCTAGATAACATAGCACACAAACTGGTCCAGGGGATAGAGAGTGTTTGAACATATATGCGTGTTTCATTCGCTTGGAATCTTCTTGGGATAAGATGAATACTTGAAGAACTTTTGGAAGAGTTGGGATCCATTCAGGCTTTTTGGGATCTTTGGTACTTCATTGAAAAATAAAAACCAAGTTCAACCTGTATTCTCCTATATGTTTGTAAATTTAAGCTTATGATATTGACATTATGTGGAACCTTCCTGAGCCCAATCAGACCTTCCACATCTGGGAAAAGGCTTGTGTTGCTGGTCCTGAAGAAGGTTTAGCACATAATCACAGACTGAAATGGTCATAGTCCTAACAACTGTTTCCATGCGCTTATTTTAACTCTGATTCCTTTTGATTATTAGTTTATTAGTTTATGTCTTAAAAAGAACAATACATGACTATTTGATAAATAATAATAATGAATAACGTTTTAAATGTACTCTGTCATTCAATGAGAAATATGTTTCTACAGCTCATGCTGCATTGTAAAAAAATATATTTCTGATTAATATAACTATTCAGAGGAAAACGGATTTAAAATGGCTCTATAATGATCTAGTGTGGTACATGTTGAGAATGTTGCTTATGCCCTCACCACTTAGCAAGCCCCGCCCACCTGGTGCCTTCCTGCTTGCCGCTCCTTTTCACCACTTAGCAAGCCCCGCCTACCTGGTGCCTTCCTTCTTGCCACTATTTTCCCTACTTAAGGAGCCCTCCAGCCTCTTTTCCTTTGCAGATGGGGAGCAGGTGTAAGTGGATCTAGGTCACCAGACCTAAGCCCCACCCACCTTCTTAGCCCTGCCTCTTCCTTCCCGCACTTAACTCTTAGATGAAGGGCGTCTATCGGCCAGGCATCCAAAGTGAAGGGCTGTCAAAAGAAAAGGGCTATTGCTGTTTGGACCTGTTTGGACCAGGAGGATCCAGGGTCCGACTCCCTGCTAAGACAGCAGGTAAGCATGCACCAACATGATTTTACACCCTCTGTCCCAACAGGCCATCCCCACCCTCTCTGGTCCCCCTGTGTTGTTCCCTTGTGCACCCCCCCTTCCTGCACAGAGGAGTCTGTCCTGATACATTCTGGTTTCATCATCACCGTCTTGTGGTCAATGCTGGATTTTACTTTTATGGACTTCATTGATTCACGGTGCGTCACCTTTTCTCAACTCTCATGCTGGACTTCCTTTGCATCTTGTACTCATGCTGGCCCTGAATCATGTGGTTCCATCTTCATCTTGTATCCTGGCTTGCAACATTATGTGTTACTATGACTTCTGCAATTGTATTCGCTCTCCTCTCTTACTTCTCCACTCTTTTTGACTGCTTACTCTCTGTTCTCTCCTCCCCTCTCCCTTTTCCTATCTCCTCCCCTTCTCCCCTTACTTTCTTCTGTGCACTTACTCTATCAGAATTGTCCCTGGACCTACTATGATAGCAACCTCGTCTGTCGCTCCCCTATCCCCTTACTGTTGCCCCCCACCTCCCTCCAGCTCTACCAGAAATGTCGTCAGGCCTAGTACGGTAGTCGCCTGTCTGTTTCCATTTCCTTCCATTCTCCCCTTCCCTTCCTTATGTATGTCATAGCTCTTGCACTATCTGAAATGTCATCAGGCCGAGTATGATAGTTAATTTCACACCCTTACTGTTCATGGCCTGTAAGAATGTCGTTGATTTTCCCTTGTTCCCTTCCTTGCCTTGAAGCGCTTTGAAACACATTGTGTATAGGCGCTATATAAATAAACTATCATATCATATCATATCATGGGGTGATTCCCTTTTATATGGAATGGTACCATCTAAATGCTGTGTCAAACGTCAAAATACAGTTTGAACGAGTTCCTTCTGGGATTTCTTGTTTATGTAATGTAAACCCGTGATCCTAGGGTGGTGGTGTTCAGAGCACAATTACTACAAACTACCACTGCGCGCGTGTCCTTTGGTAGAAGCATAGGGCCATTAATGCGATGAAGCCTTCTGGTGCAGTGAGCTCCTTCACCACCCTCTGCCAATCAACTGGCGGTCTACGGCCAGAGGACTTAGAATCAATCACAAACATCTGTGGCAAAGATTAGCCACATGCCCATCTTGAGTAGCCAACCATAACAACACTAGTTTGGTAGGTGGTGTGGGCAAGTGTATAGCAATCTGTCCCCATAATGTACAGATCTGCCCCCTGGTCATTTGATTCCTGTGGTCGATCAATTTGTGTCTCACGGTGTTGACCCGTGGTATGTGGTCTGCAGCGCTTTCAGAGAAGAGCTACATCCACGCTTCACTCCTAGACACCATAGCAGATAGAAACAGCACATAGAGGCACTTATTGAAATGGACACACGTTTGTTTAGGCACAAGGGTAGATTACAAGAGGCAACTGGGATGCTCGGAAAACTGCAGCAGGCATCGGAGATAGCCATCAAGAAGATCAACAATTTCTCTGAAAAGCTTCAGTCTTCAAAACACTGAATTGTAATGCGCATGTTGCCTTCTGTCCAGGCAGAGGCGTTGGTAGGGGGTGGCTTAGGGGGCTTTACCCCTGGGTCTTTTGGTTGTAGCCCCGGATAGAAGCTCAGGGGCTACAACCAAACCGATATAGCTAGCCCCGAGTCCCACCAGTCCCGACATTAGCTTAGCCCCTGATCTTTTCCAGACCTAGCAACACCCCTGTGTCCAGGGCAACGGTTAGGCGCACAGGGGAAGAGCTGGCATGTTAAGCAGTGCAGCATCAGGCGAGTGCAGATTCCTTGGCCATATTTCCCGATTTTCCTTTAATTTCCGTTTCCTTCGTCACTCATTAGACCAGGCCGTTGGAAGCAGTACTCCTCGAGAAAGTTCTATGCATTAATTCGCACATCCTATTCCATTATATACTAAAACATGCAAATGAGTCTGCTATGGAATGGAGATAGCAGAGGTAATGAACGGGTAATTGGAATCTGTGTTTCAGATTAGGGGCAGAACACAGAGGCAGGCATTTGAAGATCGTGCGATGGGTAGAAAGCGCAGCATCCCTCTGAAGGAGACAGCCTCTCTGTAGACCACTCTGACATGAGATGGGCCCTTGCCATTCAAGGGCTCCATGATCTCTCTGTAAATTCGATCTGAGCCTAATTCGCAGAGTGAGGGCGAACTTCCTGACTCGCTCTTAACTGGTCGGACTTCAGATAGGTCTTTGAATTCTCAGGAAAGGGCCGCAGTCGTCAGTTTCAATAACTGTCCAGGGCGGTTCAGTCAAAATGGCGGACTTTACGATCTCCGGTGCCTGGCTGCGCGCGTCAGCAGCTCTCCCGCAGACTGTGCCACCTGGATGGATCTTTCCAGACAGCACCTTCATTATATTTTGCTACTTCAGCACACATTTTAAATAGTAAGTCAAACAGATGCTTTCTGTTCAGAAGCAGATTAGGGCAGCCTCCATGGAGTGAAATCACATGAGGGACAGACCACCACAAAACGAAGGACATGTGCAATAAAATTCAACCACATTACAGAATCTTTGCACTGGTGCAGGTGCAAGTGCAAGGACGCAAGGGCAAAAATTACCAAAGTGTCAAAAATATATTCTTTCAATGCATTTTTGCCCTGGTTAAAAAATGCAATAACATAATACGTTTTTTGCAGTTGCCCTGATAGTAATTGCACTTGAATAAGGGCAAGGTTTCTGTAGTACGACCCTTAAGTATTAACAACGCATCACAAGCAGCGGACGACTGATCCCACTGCTGATCTTTGCTTGCTCTTGTTAGAAATCTGCCCAGCGTTTTCTTACAGACCCTAAAAGAGTAGCCAACAGTGGGCAAAACATTTCCTTCTAGTAAAAAGACCCTTTTTGTGCAATGAAGCTAGTCTTTCTCTCGATTGGTTTGAATGCCCTTGACATTTCCCGCTTCATCCTGGATATTTAAGTGCGCACAATTAGGAAAGCAGCGAACAAGGACTTAGCTTAAAATGGCTACTATGAAACAAAATGTCATATTGAAATGTGTTTCAAAGCGCTTCAAGGCAAGGGAGGGAACATGGGAAAATAAAATGACATTCTTAGAGGCCATGAACAGTAAGGATGTGAAATTAACTATCGTACTCGGCCTGACGACATTTCAGATAGTGCAAGAGCTAAGACATAGATAAGGAAGGGAGGGGTAGAGTGGGAAGAAAATGGAAAAAGACAGGCGACTACCGTACTAGGCCTGATGACATTTCTGGTAGAACCGGAGAAAAACAAAAGGTGAGGCAGAGGGGTGCAGAAAGAGAGGGGAGGAACACAAGAAGCGACAATTGTGCTAGGCCTGACATTTCAAATAGTGCCTTGGGGGGAGGGGTGGCCAAGTAATGGGAGGGAGGAGGAGACAGACAAGGTTGCTATCATACAAGGTCCAGGGACAATTTTGACCATATTGTGCATTGCCTATCCTAATCAGACCCCCAAACTTATTTTTAAAGGCTTGCGTCCAGAAGGATGACCAGGGGCGTGACCTCATTTTAGCTTCCGGATTTACTGCTATTGTCCCAAATCCATAACCTCCCTGAGGATACGTCGGGCTCACAGACTTTTCACCCAACTTGGCATAACATTTTTTGATAAAAGTGAAGCTACCATGGAAAACACAAGTGCAGTGAATGAATGTCCTATGATCAACTGAAAACCAAACTGCTCGTGAATCGCGCAGGCTCCCTCGAATGAAGCAACAAGCCATGACCAGCAGATGTAGGACCAGTACCTTGCACGTTATTGCGGTTAAGCAGCTGTTATGTAAAACAGAAGTTGCCTGCCCGTTGGATAGTCCCATTGCACCGTCCGGTGAACTTGTCAGTGTTTCTACACTCCATTTTGTAAGAACTCCAGGCTCATCAATCTATAGACCAGCCACGTCTAATCCAATCAGAGGGATCAGAGAAGAAAGTATACTATGAAGTGAGCAATATGGTTGCGGAATGTTAAAGAGCCGTTTCATGCGTACCAACATGTGCTAATGGTCACAGGAACCTCGTTTGTATATTTCCCATCAGGCATCGCCAGATGGTCCTTGTTTGGAGAGCAGGCGTGATCCTCATTTTGAAGGTCTGGCTGATGAGAGCTCAGCTCTACACTGCAGACATAAGCATGCAGTTTAGCTGTCATACTATTGTGAAAGGAGTCTACAAATAACTCACTGACCAGCCATCTAAGAAGACAGGTATCATTCGTTCTGCGAGGACTCTAAAGGAAACCTAGACATATAGGCCCTGATTCATGGAATTATATGCGTGTACAACCGAGATTTGCGTTCCATTCTGCCCGCAAAATTGGCACGTAAATCCCTGTTTTACACGCAAATAATTCTATGAATCAGGGCATCCAGGCTTTACGGGTGCAACGATGGGCAAAAACAAAAGCCTTCAGGCTCGAGGTCCTATGTTATTCAATGGCCTTTCCTGTGTAGGCTCCATATACAGGATACATTGCTGCGTGCATGCAGGACACTCAGAAGAATCCTGGCGATATATATCAGAACATGGTCGAAGGCTGAGTTCCATTAAGGTCATGGAACTGATGGTGAAAAGGCTTTCATATGTGCCTGAGTACTAGGGGGCACCATATCTCTTATGTTAAGAGTTTTTCATTATTATTATGTCATTATTATCAAGGTATTTACTGAGCACAGACCTAGCTTCCGGAAGCAGTGGAGAGATTTACAAGTCATAGAGGAAAGGACACAGTGATGGCAGCTGAGATACATGGGAGTGGAGTGTTAATAACAGGGAGGGCGGCCATTTTGGCAATCTCAGGTTAAGTGGGGAGTATACTCTGCAAGTCACCACCGCAGCTGTCCAACAGCTCCGATGGTGGGGTATTGTGCCCCCGCCAGGGAAATCCAAACCTTGGTCTGCAAGAGAATATAAAAGAGTAGCGGAAGAGGGGAGGGGATGAAAGGGGAGGAAGATTAAACACACATGAAAGGTTTTGTACAGGTAAGAAAGTGAATGTGGGGTAGGGGTGGCATTTGCCATAGTTTGCATCTCTGTGGAGTTGATGTAGAACAGTAAATGCAGAGCGCTGAACAGAAAAGGGAATATGCTTAATGCGCATGTCAATTAGTGCATATCTGTGTGGACAGTTTTCAGCATTTAGAGGTCAATTCCTGAAATAGTACAAAGTCAGCCCTCAAACTTCCCCTCCTTCTCGGTCGTCCCCATCCTAGGGACATCGATATGTCAAATGAACGTGAAAGCAACCCAACATGCTGCTGGCATGTTTTGACAAACGTTTAATTATACTGAATATTTCGAAACATCCATATACGTGCCCGCTTCTTCTAAACTCTTCAGCTCACCACAAAAGCAGGCATTCTCCTAAACTGTTATATTACCAGCTAAAGACTGCGAAATATTCAAAAAAGGTGACATTAAAGGAATATGATTAGTGCCCCTGATTGTCATAAAATGGTTTATTGACAATTGCTATTGTAGTCGGAGAGATGCTTGTGACCTGAAAAGCATCTATCGGAGTACATCGCGATAGCACTATACAGCAGATGTCACAAGTACCTAGACTTAGTCAAATTATGGTCAGGAAACGGTCAGGATAGCCCAGTAAGCACATGCATTTTAGGGGATACTATATGTCAATGCCAAGTAGGGCTTTAAAACCTACCTGTTGTCCCTGCATATCTCTGTGGATATTATTGTATCAAATACCCACACCAAGTGGTTCTCCACTTAGTACTTTCAAGTACAAACAATTGTTGGCAAAGTCAAGAGCTTTCGCTTTGTGTAGGCATTGGATAGGCATTTTTCAGGCACTGCCATAAAGATTTTACCACAGCATAAACGGTCAATAGCTCGTAAATGGGGTTGGCACCTGGGCATATTATGCAGGTGGCTGGAAAATTGCTACACAGCAGTCAAAACTGTTGGCTTTTCCAATGCCTGTTTCTACCAGGCACTTAAATAGGCCTGTTTTTAAGAGGCATTCAGTGCAAGGGAAACATGCAAGAACACACATATTGCTTTTAAATCGAGTGGATGTCAGGCAGGTTACTTTCAGCTAAAATCCTAACAGATCTGAACGTGTTTCCCACCAACCTGCTAGCCTGGGAGGATTGGGTACAAGTCCCTCATGCAGTCACACTCTCAGCAAGCAGACCTTAAGCAAACCCACATTGTGGTGTACCCCGCCAACAGCCTCCTAAATCCCAGTGCCACTAGTCTGCAAATATTTGAACCTCATCTAAAGTGACCCAGTCTTTAGAGTGTGATATTGTTCTGACAGTGAAGATAGAAGTGCCTGTTCCTCAGTCCATAGTTTTGTACACTCAGTTCATATTAGTGCCTTGGTTTGGGTGTAGAATCTTTCCATAGAGGCCTGCAAAGGCCCCTGGGGAGTAGTGGTTGGACAATCAAGGCCTGCTTCTACTCTACTGTAATGAAGAAGGAAATACTAAGATAACACCAGTTAAATACTCTTTCTACCGCGTCTCCCCCCTTGTCCTCTTACTCACTATTATGAATTATTCACCTAGCTAACTGCAAAAAAGTATATAGAAATGAATTCCGCCCCATAAAGCCTTGATTCATTTCTTAGATTCCTGGCCTTACCTCAACCAATAAGAGGGCCCGGTGAAAGGTGGACTTGCTGCTAATAAACAGATCTCACCTCCAGTCGCCACAACACTTGAGTGGTAGGTTGGGTTGTGAGTAAGGGGAGGAGTGAGGGGATTCAGTGTAATGGGGATTACCTGAAGTAATCTTGGCGTTAAAGCCCCCAGCCCCCCACCCCGTCGTCAGTTTCCTCTTTATCAGGAAGACACAGCGATTCTGAAGTTCAGATGCTGGATGTCAATCTAATCACCTGAGTATCAAACAATACATTCAGGACTCCAAATAAGCTTCACTCGTGCTTCACTGACATCCGAAAAACAAGTTCTTCTTTCTCATCGCCTACGGATGTGAATGTGGAGGGAGAAGCCCAGTTGCTGCCTTACCACAGTCCCTACCCGGGTCTCCCTGGGACCTCTCCCCAGGGAAGCGGCCACGCTTGTCGTGGATCTGCCCTGAATCAGCGTAGCAATGAAAATTAGCCCACTCCCGAGCTCTTAATATTACTAATCGAGCCCAACAAGGCAGAGGAAAGAGTAGATGCTTATCATTTCAAACCTTTCCTATTTGTCCATAATAACGGGAGCCTTATGTCAGATTACTTACAGGAATCTGAATGAGATAGTTAGGTAAGTACAGCCTTCCTAAAATCAAACTATACAACTCGCCTGGCTCAGCTGACCCAGAAGAAGGATAAGAAACTAAGGAACTATCTCCTGACCAAGGTTTACAAGATGGTGCAAACCTTAGTCAAGAACCCGAGGCTGGGTTTTAACAAGCCCGGGTCTCCCAATCTCCTTATGAAAGAAAGCCTACAGGAAAAAGGAACATATAAGAGCATCATTCATAACCATTCTCCTGCAGTTGCTTGAAGTGAGCAACTTGAAGCGCCTTAAGAACAGACTGTGAATTCCAGGGAGGAATAATAGGTTCCCTGCGAGTATTTAACAAAGCAAAACCTCTCAATAGCCTGGAAAATAGGTGCTTCCGGATTTCTAACTGGGCCAATGGGTATCGAAAAGCAATGATAGCCAGCACTTGACCTTCAGGTTTGCAACTATGAGTCCCTTTTCAAATCCATCTAGCAGGAAATCCAAAATGTTGTGGGTTTCACAATGCAAGGGATGGACAGCATGTGTGATACTACACCACCGCTGGAACGATGTGCAACGATAAGACTGTGCCCTAGAGGATGACGCCCATCTCCTGCTGCCTCACAGGCATCCCTAACTGCTGAAGTCTCTGACTCCAAATATCCTATTCAATACTTGAGATGATCCCGTTTCTCAGATAATAGCACAGGGAACATGGCTGGAGAGGAGAACAACTTCAGGATGAGTCTCAGAGCTGTTCTAAGTTCCAGGAGGACGAGACGGCCTGATCTCCTAGAGTAATGTATATCCACAACATTATGCTTGTCAGAGTAGCAGAAAGGAATGCCTACAGGAGGGGTTCCTGCCATTCCAAGGGCAGCGGTCCATTCCTGAACCTTCAGTTCACTGGGACAGAAACAGTGAACTGTGGAATGGCCCCAGGAAGCAAAACAAACCATTTGAGGCCGGCCAAATGCTATGGAAATCATTTTAAAATCACTCTGGCGCATATATCCGAGGAAGATGGGAATACCCTGCTCAGCCTGACTGCAGCAGCTTTCTTCTTGGCCAGTACATGCACATGCAGACAAGGAGATTACTTTTTCTCTCCATACTGCATGGACAGGCCTCCCAGCTGTCGTTTAATGTAGGCGTTTGCACTGACGTTTTCAGCGTGAACCACCACTGCGTCTCCATTGAGAAACTGAGAAGATACCGTTATCATCTGCAATACTGCCTGTAGTTCTATCCAAGTGGACACGTGCTTCCTGTCATTTTCTGACCATACGGTGTGGGCAGTGATGCAATGTAATTCCCCAAACGTTAACACTGGTACTAGTTGTTACAGTTTCTGGAGCTGTGAGATTAAGATAGCATTCTTCCTCCAAGTTTCATGGAATTAGTCCCCTCTGGAGAAGTTTTTTGATTTCCATGGGTACTGCAATGGAATGTCTCAAATTCGTCTGAGTGTGGATTCTAATGTTTGAGAATATGGTAGATAAGTGGTTTCATGTGAAAGCAAAGCCATGACCCAGACATTCTGCCACTTCTAACCATCTCCTATATTCTGAGACAATACAATAACTTGCATATGCCACATTGGGTAGCAGAAGATGGTGTGGCTTATCCTTCATTTTTCGTGCTCTTTTCGGTGGGGGTCGCATTTTTCAAAAGCTTTCGCAACGTTTTCTCAGATAAAATCCAGTTTCTGAGTCTGGGGCACATAGGTTCGTTGATGGCTCACCCTGCAGAGGCTAAGAATCTGTCCTATCCTGTTAATACTCTTCCACCATCTCATTAAACGCAGTGCAAACAACTTGCCTCCCATGAAAGGTCGATGCAATACAATATTATAAACATATACTTAATTTAGAATTCCAGTGTTTGTATGGTGTATAGTGTTATGGCACTCTAGTCCCTTCACCTCCCACTTGGGTGGACCAGAGCCCCAAATGAGGCGAGCCACAGGAAAGCCTCTTCCTCATGATAATGGCTTTGATGAGCTTTTTTAGATCTCTATACATTCGTACAAATATTACTATGATACGTATGGACAACAATACATAACTAGTACTCTGGAGCTATATTGCACAGTGTTTATTTGTCGGTGCTACGTGTTTTTAATGAGGTCAGTTTCCTCGTTTGCACATTACTCGTGCATTCTTTGACACGTTTTCTCTATCGTTTAACCATTGCTTTGATCTTGGGAGGAGTTCTATCATGTTACTTCTAGCATATATTTGATAGTGACTTATTGTTTGAGGTCTCTGGGGGAAATCTTATTTTATATATCGGACATGACATTTTTCCAAACTGATTAATACATCCTATCTCGAATTGAGATACTACTTTAAGCTTGTTGGAAACCCTAGTTTCGTTACCAGACCTCCATTAAGGATGTTGGATGAATGAACTTGAGAAATTACTTTTAGGTGCCTCTGCATTCGGATCCCTGTGGGGAAACCATACCTAATTGGCCTTAAGATGGAAAACATTCAGCCACAGTCACAGACCTAGAGTGATTGGCCTCGAAAACACACAATTCTTTAGCACTCAGTCATCAGCATATTCTCTGTCCCATGACTCCCCATGGATCCTTTTAGGACTATCAAGACATGTATACAACCCTCCTGCCTGTCCCCTCCTTACTCCTTTGGAAAATTTGGTTAAGGAGTTTCATATCTTCTTTCTCCCCAAAATAAAATAAAATACTTCCAGTTAGCAAAGGCCTCACCAGGACTTGGACACAAAGAATAGTCTCCCTTAGTCCAATACTAGTCTAGTTGTACCTTCTGGGCAATTGGACCATACTGCCTTCGGTCACACCCCCTTTGTTTTGAAACCAACTTCGGCTGAGCTTGTCTCGTCTTTATTTCTGCAATTAAAACCTACTCAGTTCAAGTTGGATACCATTCCGACCATTGTAGCCTGCAATTTAGATCGCTAATTGGCATCAATGATTTATCTTGTTATTAATCTTTCCTTTTCTCAAGGGGGAGCCTTAGAGTTTGAACAACCTTCGGCCTATTGCTAACTCCTCGTGGATACTAAAGATCTTAGGGAAAACTGTTACAGTGCAATCACAGGCCTATACAGAGAAAAATGGAATTCTAGATCAAATCTCAAGGCTCCAAAATATCCAAAATGCAGCAGTGCGCCTCATTATTCAACTTCCTAAAGCTGCGCCCATTACATCTTTTTGTTGAGAACTTCATTGGTTCCCGGTCTAACAGAGGATACAGTTTAAAATTGTCTGTTGGGCCTTTAAGTGCAAGCTGGGCCAGGCTGCACCTTACCAGAGTGTGTTGCTGAATTGGTATCAACCAGCAAGATTTCTGAGGTCAATGCACTGCAACCTCCTGGTAATTAACCACACATGCTGCTATTCCAGGGGCGATAGACGTTTAGCAGTAACTGATCCCATACTATGGAACAAGCTTCCCAGGTAGCTACGTAATGCTGACTCGCTATTCAATTTTAGTAAAAAAGTAAAACCTTTCTCTTCTGTTGATTGATTCATGATGATCGGTCTGGCTTCTGTATTTTAACAACTGGGCCCAGATAGAGGGTTAGCGTACAATAAATATACACATACAAATACTCAAGTCCCAAAGTCCCTCCAGAAGTTCAAGTAGGTCGGTCCGTCCGTCTCTCTCTCTCTCTCTCTCTCTCTCTCTCTCTCTCTCTCTCTCTCTCTCTCTCTCTCTCTCTCTCTCTCTCTCTCTCTCTCTCTCTCTCTCTCTCTCTCTCTCTCTCTCTCTCTCTCTCTCTCTCTCTCTCTCTCTCTCTCTCTCTCTCTCTCTCTCTCTCTCTCTCTCTCTCTCTCTCTCTCTCTCTCTCTCTCTCTCTCTCTCTCTCTCTCTCTCTCTCTCTCTCTCTCTCTCTCTCTCCCCCCCCCCCCCCCTCCATCTCCTCTCCAGTGTGGTAAGACCAGGCCATCAGATGTTGGTGGGATGGAGAGGGTGTCCCTGTCTGCACTAGCAGGGAATGGGGACTGCGTTGTCTATAATGAGGAGACCCTCTGTCACAGGCTTAGCATGAGCACATACCTTACTTCAGGAATATTCTTTGAATGCCAGACATCAGATCGTTTTAAAGACGTTCTTAAGAATTGTTTAAGGGCTCTCCTTACCTTTAGCTTCAGCATCTAACATCCTCTAAAGATCAGTACATACCCCTGGGCTGAGCCACTCCACCCACCTTCAAGACAAACGAGGCTCTACCACTTCTGCTGGGCTGTTGCTGGGGATATGACTTTACACCTGATCTACGATAGAAACCCGTGTAGACCAAAAGCTGCTATTCACTTACAAAGAATTCCTGACCCTCATTCCTGGGAAACGTCCCTACAAGCTCCACACAAAAATGAACTTCTTCCTGCAATGGAGTTCATTACTTCAGTGGAGTAATACTAGCTCTCCTACTGTTGCAGGTTCCATGTGGGAATGTCCCCAGTAAAATGTAGTAATGCGGAAAAGTAAGCAAAAAGTCGTTTTTAAAAATGTAGTCATTCAATACAAGCAATGCAAAGTGTGAACATGTTGTCAGTAATGAGGTCATCTAAAAAGCGATTTAACTACCCAAGACTACTAGACTGCAACCCTAATTATGACACAAACCTCTAGCAAAACCCCCACAATCACCCTAACGCCATTCCTAAACCAAGCCCTAATTCGAATTACAATCCTTATTGTACCCTGAACTGTTAGAGAAGACTAACCCTTCATCCTTCTAAAACATTTTATTTGCATTTTACTTGCCTTAAGCCAAAGCCCTTACTCTAATACTAATTATTGCCTTACCCTAACTGCAACTCTAAGACTTACCCTAATGCTTACTTTACCGTTACCTCTAAGTTTATCCTAACCACAATCCTACGCCAACATCACCAGCCCTCTCCAACCTCCCTATCCATTTCTTTATCACTTATCAAACAATTACCCTATTAGTCCGAGCCTTACAATAATCCCTACCCTAACTCTAACCCGGACACTTAATCTAGCCTGACGACCAACCAAACCACAACTTCTTTACTCTAACCCCTTTCCTTACCATAACCCCTTTCCTAACCCGAAACCAAGCAATCACAAGCCCACTCTACCTTCCTTAACCCAAACAATCACCCTGGCAGCACTACATGTTTGGCTACTTTTCAGCTGCATTTTCTGACTACTTTTAGCTTGGCAACTTTTTCACTGCAGAGGTATTTTCACCACAGCATTTTCACTAACTACATTTCTGTTGGCTTCATTTTCACTGGATACCCTTTTGTGGGTCATGGCGCTGCCAGGGCACACTGACTGGCATCGGAGTCCTCTCTAAGAGGAGAGAATACATGAATCTTCTGCTTGGCCGCACATCCTGTAGCAGCCATTACCTTTTCGATAGTAAGATCAAAGAACAAAAAATGAACGTCCTCCAAGGAGCAGTTATGAGTGATTGCTTGTACCTCAACTGATCGGAAGTGTGCATTGTGAAGCCGAGGTGATGTGCGAGTTTGCATATTAGCCCCTGGGTGGATGGAGATATTTTAACACAGAGAAGCCCTCTAGTAGCTTTGCCCCAGTGGCTTCATTCAATAGAAAACTATACAGAAAAAATGCATAGTCTTGAATTTACAGATGTCCAAAAGAAAACACTGTTTTGCAGTGTCTTAGGGATAAAAGATGGCAAAAAATCAAATTTACCAGCCACTAACAATGTCTGAATAGAGGCCTGCAAGGGAGGTGAAAGGTGCATTGGCAAGAAGGTGAACGTTGTGCTTGGAAGGCAGAACTTTTATCTGAGTTTGCAATCATCTCATGAGCTCATACAGGATATAGTCCCCAGCCTTAACAATTTACTAGATGAGGTGCTTTTTTTTCCGACGGCAGATCAATTGATCCGGACCTGTTGATTGTCCACTGCCAGGAATTAAACGTTTTCTTGTTTCTGAGCAGGGATCTGGCACGGGAAGAGGCGACCATCATTGCGTCTGGAGAAGGCGATGCAGTGCATGGGAAAGGTGAAGAGTGGTGAGGCAACCCAAAGCCCGTCTGAGACCAAAGGAGAGTAAAGATTTAAAGGAAGACCACTTAAGGTTTGCATCCTCAAGCAGGCCCAGAGATGACCAGAGAGTAGGCTGCTAGTGTGGTAGACCTCCACACACAGCCAAGAATAAGGACTGCCCCACAATGCAAGGGAGGGTACCATGCATAGGAAAAGGGGGCCTCCCCCTAAAAGGCAGCAGAAATGTGAATGCTTGTTGAAAGCAACTGAGTCTTGGAAGAATTGATATGATATGATATGATATTTTATTTATATCGTGCTCATACACACATGTTTCAGGGAACGACCAAGCAAAGGGGAGGGGAACAAGGGAGAACAAAAACAATGATCTTACTAGGCCCAGTGACATTAAGAACGTGCAATTGCATGGAAAAGGGGGAAAGTGTGTGGAATTAACTGAATTCACTCGCCAGTTGGTACTTACCTAGTGGTGCCATATGTGGGAAAGGTAGACGTCATGGGGCACAAACGGCTCTCATGGCAGATTCAGATTCGGAATGCAATGCCATTCCGTATTAGCACTAGGGCAAACTTTGTCCTGGTGCAAAAATACAGTGAACATTTGTTTTTTTCCCACTAGGGCAATTTTTGCCCTGGCGTTATATCATGCCAAATTGCACTTATCATGGTGCAATAGTTTTTTAATATTTCCCAGTAGTTTTTAAAATAGTGCAAACTTTGCCATAGTGCTAATACCATGCAACTTTGCACTTGCACCGGTGCAAAGTTTATGTAACCTGGTCCAGGTGGTAAGAAGAGCGACATATCCATGTCAGCATGATTAGCCACTAAGATGCAGGATTTGTTTGTTCAATGTAGAGCTTGCCATAGAAACAAACAGGCAGATTGTCTTTCACATATGCCCACAGCTTGAAAAGATTACCATGATTGGATGCAGGACAAAAGAGTAGTATCCTGTGACACTGACACCCCGGAGAGCATGCAAGGTGCAGTCTGGAATTAGTTGTAGTTGATGTAGCTAGAATTGGAGATATTGTACAAAAGGTAATAGAACTCAAAAAAGGGGCATGCCCTGTGGTGAAACAATGGGACGTGCCTCATGAAGACTACTGGAAAGTCTCAGCAAAAGATTAATTAGAGTCAAATCTCATGTTGAGAAGGGGGCGTTTATACCACCGAGGTCCTGTAGGAGAATTCTCACAACACTGACCCATGAGAACCATATGGGTACTCTAACCAATCACAGATTGGATGAATGTTAATGGTGGCCAGCAATGGAGCACGATGTAATTACCTCTTGACAAGTCATCCATGTACTTAAACAGTGGCAAGAGGTTAAAGACCAAGGCACTCCCATTGACAGGTGTTGATTGGAGTGGTAGAATGGGGGCCTTAGGTTTCACAGGACCCTTAGAGGATCTACTTCCAGACCACAAGTATGCGCTAGAGGTATTTGTATTTGTATTTTTACTGTGCTTTAAGTAGCGCCTTTGTCCAAAGCACTTTACATAAGAAAGACACCAGTACATAAAATCAGCAATGCAAATCAGCGTTCAGATACTGCTGGTAGCAATCAATCAGAGGACTGAAGCAAGTGAGTTTTTAGAGAGGAACGGAACAAAGATTAAGAAGTAATGGAACGAAGAGACAGAGGGAGCAAGTTCCAATGAAGAGGAGCAAGGAGCTGAAAAGAACGAAAGTGGGATTGAGAACAGGGGGAAGGAGAACATTCAGTCTAGAAAGACCAGAGGAACAGAGAGAACGAGAAGGAGAATAAAATGAAAGAAGAGATGCAAGATAGTCAAGGAGTCAAGATTTTCCAGGGATTTTCGACCTGATCCTGGTGGTCTATATCCCAGCACCAGTTTAACCAATGCCTTTGGTGATCAACTCATGGTTACCTGCCCTACCTGTGACTCCTCATCCCAATCGAGGACTTCTACATGGGAGACTTGTATTGAGGCTCTATAAATGACCGCTAACCCCCCCCCTCTCTTGCCGACTCGGTTTATGGACTGTATCAGATATTATTCTGGAACCAATTTATAAGACGCATCAGAGAACCATGTTTCAGTAATCATGAATGTTTCTAAATTGTACTTCTCTATAAGCTCAGCCACTTCTTTGGCATGAGCAGAGGCAGATCTAGCATTGATCATGGCTACCTTAATTCCTATCTTAACAGTTCCAATTTTCAATGTTTCTGGTATAGTTTTTAAAATGCCCAACTGCTGAATTTTATCTAACGTTCTAAGCGTACAAACGCCCTGATTATTATCCAAACCTCTCTATGTAGATTTGTATCTCCCCATGGTTCACATTCCTCATGCATCCCCCACAGATTATAATAGGATAGGACCAACCTGATGCGGTATTATATGCTTAGACACTCCAGGCCCCAAACCCCAAAAAACGTAAATAGGCATAAACAGGCTTATCACTGACGCGGGCCTGTTAAGGCCTGTGGCGCCAACTGCTGCTGTCACTCAGGTGCATGCCGTAGGTGCTGTCACTAACTGGAGTCCAAACTCCTTCAAAGTGCTATGTGCTTCGTGCCAGCTACAAACACTGCCAAATCCGGTAACAGCTCATAATTGCTCTGTCCTTTATAAGCAAATAGTCCCACTATGCAAGCATACCACGACTTATGCAACAGTATCCCCATGTCTTTATAACACACCATAAGAGAACATAGAGTGCATGTCATATATGTAGTTTGGTGGGAGCATTTTTTAAAATTATAGGGGAAGGACTACAAGAAATAAAATGACATGCATTAACTAACAGGCAACTGTCAGGGCCAGGAATGTGGGGCTGTGAGAAAAAACACAATCAGAGAACTCTTGCCAGTACACAGAACAACATATGAGAGTAAGTAACAAGAACACTATTTTATATATGTATAAGTACAAATACTGATTTATGTTATAGATGAAAACACTGTCATTTTTTTAGAGTGCAAGATGAATTTTTATATGGCTTTAGTGAAGTATAATGTAGTTATACAATTGGAAGGAACATCATGAAAAAGGATAAGTACTAGTAAATGAAAAAGGGAGATGGACAGGGAACGAAAAGGTAGGTATCTGTGGACACAAGGAGTGTGTGGACTTCCTCATTGATTATTATTAAAGGAAAGAGGACACAGGTGAGTACAAGGGAAAGGTAGTGAGGGATGCAGTGGTTTCAAATGGATAGCATTTCTCCTAAGTAGAGTGTAGCAGGTGTAGGTAAAACTGTAGGTAACGTATGGTATTTATATGAGTATGGCCATATCCCTTGAAGAAGGTAAAGGAGGTAAAGGTAACCCCCGGATAAAAGAAGGTGGTGTAACATGTTCATGATTATGTCAATGGAAGGTATTGAAAATGTATATATGTTTAATGAATGAAAAATATGTATTACATATGTATTATATTTTAGTAAAAGAACAGATTAATACTATGTTGTAAAACAAAAGTGATCGCCGCACTTGCCTGCACTTATATAGATCATGCACTTGTATTCAGCATTAGGTATAGGTATATTAAAGTAGGAAGGGCAACAGAAAAAGTTAATTATAGCTTGCCAGGATACAAGAAAGGAGAGATCGGGGTTCAGAGACATCAGAAGAAGGACTACAAAAAGAAAATACAGAGAAGATTTGCACCAAATACAAAGAAAGCTAAAGGCAGGCCTGCCATCACATTTACACAAAAGATAAAGATCAGTGCAGTACAGCCACCACTCTAAGAAGGTGAGGTCACGCTCTACCTGTCCATAGACAAACAGAGATGACTCCAGCTCCATCATGTCAAGGAAATACACAGCGACAAGGCCAATGCCCTGCATGCAAAAGCAGGAGAAGAAACACTTACCAAATGGGAAGTACAGTTCTGTTTGTTAGTGTTCCATGACTTTTTGCCTCCATTTTGGGAAGTGAATAACCTGTATCTATGGATGCGCCAAGAAGAAATAAAAAGAGCAGCGGCGGAAGAAAATAAAATTGTTCATTTGTTATTATTGTTGTTTCTGTCTTGTTGTATGTTTTTGTTTTTTATTTTGTGGTTATAAAAGAAAGGGGATCGTTTATCCATAGTAGTATTAATGATGTAACATTCGCAATGAGTGTTATCAAAAAACAGAGGAGAGAATGTTCATTTTCCAATTAAGAGAAGTGCTTGGAAATAACATTTGACCTCAGCACAAGACCAAGTAGGACAAAGTGGGGTGTGAACCTTTGAAAACGGTGAGGCAAGAAAGATCAAACCGACATATGTTGGGTGTGCTCTCTGCTCCCATGTCACAGGCACACACCATACAGTATAGATCAGGGGTCTCCAACCTTTACGTTAGCTAGAGCTACTTGTAGTGGATACCATTAGTGGAGAGCTACTAGCGGACGATATCGGGGTGGGGATATTTATAAGCCTCGGAATTTTTACCAATATTTTTTTGGCTTGATTATTTCCCCTCTATAAACAGATGGCATAACCTATGCCTTCACGAATACATTAAGATCTTCAAAAACCTCTTTGTTGCATTATTATTTATTAGTAGCTGTCTCAAAAAGACAGATATTTGTTGGACTACCATACAAATATCCTGTCATTTTTGTGCCCCTTCCTTTGCGTTTTATGCAGGCTTTCTACATGCTAGGCACACTATTATTTTCAAAATAAAAAAAAAGTAATTTCCAAATTGAAAAATGTTGCTTGCGTTTAAAAGTTTTCTTTGAAATGTTTTTTTTTGTCAGACACCACACATACTCTGTTATTTGCCTGTAAGATAGCTCAGCGGGTTGAGCGCTCGCTGTTGCTATCTGAGCGTGATTTGCAGGTCGCAGGTTCGAATCCTGGCAGGGCCAACTCATCCTTTCATCCTTCTGAGGTCGATACACGTACCAATTTCAGTTGGGTGATATTGCATGTAAATATGTGCTCTGTAAAGCGCTTTGGATTAAGGCGCTATATAAATAACACATCATTATTATTTGTGTGCCCCTCTGTGTTTTAGCACAAGTTATATTTATAAAGATGTTAAATGCTTGTCAAACTGGTTAATCACAAATGCTTCTGTTATGCTGACAGCAGTTTTTAGGAAATTAAACTGTGGGTTCATGGGTGCCAACTTTTGATTTTCACAGGGGCAGAAATATCCTCACCTCAGCCCTGAATATAAGCAAGCAACCAGCCCACCCATACCCTGGACAAACACATTGTATAGCACTTTGTTTATAATGCAATGCAAAAAGTCATACGATTAACAACCTGTAGTTTTGAATATATAACATCTCAGCATCGGTCTGTCAACCTGCTGAACTACCCTGGTAGGCTTCTACTGTACAGCGTGTCTATGGATTGCTTAATGTACTAAAAGTGGGTGTACTTGTGTCATGGAAGTGATTTAAAGTGGAAATGTACGGTGTGGAATTTGGAAAGAAATTGCACAATTTTTTAAAATATTATTTTGAACATTTCCAGGCGAGCAGCAGTGCTACTGTGATATTTTCATTGCGTGGTCACAATGATCCTCATCCTGCCCCAGTCCCTCCAACATCTCTGGCCAACAAGAGCAGCTTGCTTAAGAAAGACTGTCGTGGGGGCGCACAAGGCCAACTGTGGTACTACAGGCGGCCTGCAGAAGCATAACGTGATACTGACATTTGTCAGTGGATTTACAAGCAGTTCCAAGTGGCACAGTAGCCAAGCTCTCTGCCTGCAATTGGCCATTAAATAATATAACTTAGGATAAATGTTTATTTTTCAATCTTCAGCGCGGGCGACTGAAAAGGCTCAGGTGAGCTACTAGTCACCCGCGATCGACTGTTTGGCGACCTCTGGTATAGATGAACAAGGTTGATACTAAAGTAGGCAAAACAGAGAGGAGGAGCAGCCAGTTGATTAAATTAAAAAAGAAGACATTTTAGTAGCAAGTATTTAGAAGGTAATAATATTTAAAAGAAACAAAAGCATTGAAATAGTAATGTTCTGGTTTTAGGAGGAAGTGATGATTATAAAATGTACTTATTTTTCAAGAAACTCACTCAATTTATTTATGTTAAAGATGGACAGGGAATGCCTACACTTCAAGGGACCTATGTTAGGGATGAAGGCCCTAACTCTCATAAAAAGGGCTTAGGGAATCCAGCCAGATCCCCAGTTGCCACTGAACTGAAAGAAACAAACAACAACAATACTCTTATTATTATTATCTTTATTGTTTTTGGATTGTTTAAACCTTTGCAAAAATGTACTCAAAAGAATATTATACAAAACATTAAAATAAAAAGTACATTCACTTCTTACTCATAAAGTACTAAAAAAAAAAATTAACAATTAATTCGCTTTTTCAATACGTACATAAAATCTTTTGTAAAACCAGAACATTTCATACAACAACTTTTAAAAGGTTATCTAACCTACACATTACATTATACGATTACGTTAATTTGTTCATACTAGAATAACTCTCGAAAATTCATTGACACATATTTTCAAAACCGTCGAATTTCCATGAAGCATCTTGTACCGGATATTATCTCTGTTCACTCTAGTAATATCATTTACAAACATTGAGAAATATTAAATTCTCTTTTTTAACAAATTCGGACAGATCAGTAGCAAGTGCAGTATTGACTCTTTAACCCCATTTATCTTACAGTGCCTACAGGATCTAATACCTACAACATTTTTGTCACATATACTCTGGATGTCAAAAGTGTTCAGTACATTAAACAAAAATCTCATTGTCAAATTGCGAAAAGATCTAGATAAATATTTTACCAGACATTTTCCCGGAACCTTCTTCTTTGACTTTTCCAG
Source organism: Ambystoma mexicanum (assembly GCF_040938575.1). Taxonomy (NCBI): domain Eukaryota; kingdom Metazoa; phylum Chordata; class Amphibia; order Caudata; family Ambystomatidae; genus Ambystoma; species Ambystoma mexicanum. The sequence goes on from NC_090926.1 coordinate 908,289,771, forward strand.
GGTTCTTTATAAGGATCTCCATAGATAAACCCAAATCAAGTAGATTTTTAGTACATACACTTTTAAGGCAATTCATAAATACACCCTCCAGATCTTTCCCCAAATAATGGTACAACGTGTTATTTTCAGATACAAGACATTTCCGCAATAGAGATAACTTTTTCCAGCACAAGACACTTTTTAAGAATGACATACCCAACTCATAACATATCATTTCCATAGGTATACATTTCGGGATGTGTCTTAGAACTTTGCGCCACACACAAGCTTCGATTGTTTTCAAGAAAGGTACCAAATCATCTGAACAGAACTCAAGACCATATGACAATCGTGGAATGGCATTGGTACGATAAAGTAAAATACATGGGCTTAATGTGAATTTCCTGTATCTTCTTTCTATTATTTTCATTTGGTTAGCGATGACAGAAGCCTGAGAGATTTGAGATAATTTATTCGTGTAACCAAGTGCATGTGCACTAGTATAAGTATAGCCCAAGTATTTCAACACTGATTGATTTTTTTACTTTGTACCAGCACAAGACAATCAATTTCGGACCCGTGTGAAATATCACTGGGCCTCATTACAACTCAGGCGTTAAGGGTTAACGCCACCGTTAACCCTTAACGCCTGATTCTGATTTTAATGCCTGCTTTTAGCAGGCGTTAAAATCCATGGCGCTAACCTGCCATGGTGCTAATTACGCCGCCGTAATTTACTGCGGCGTAATTAGCGCCTTCCCCACTCCCATTATGCCCTATGGGGCAAAAATGGGAATGGGGAAGGGAAAATGGGAAATGGGGATTTACTGCCCCACTCACCTTGGAATGGGGCGGTAAATCCGCCATCCACCATGGTGTAAACGGAGTTTACACCATGGTGGTAAAGTTGGTGCACTTAGCACCAAGGTTGTAATGAGGCCCACTGTCTTGCTTGGGCTTATCAACAATTTCCTTTCTTTAATGAAGTCTTCAAATGATACTATCATTATTTGCAAACCAACCTTGGTACCATCAAACAACAAAAAATCGTTTGCATACTCAACCCATTTTATAGTTGTCCTGCCTATCTTTGGGGACGCTAAACCACTCAAGTCTAGTATTTTACCTACCTGGGAAACATAAAGGTTAAAGAGAGTAGCTGCTCATCTAAATCCTGCCTCAAACCATTTTGTGTCATCATTTTCTCCGATAGTAAGCCTCTATTATAAAGGCGTACCCTCATTACTGTATCAGAGATTAGCTTTATTAACAACCCTAATAGACCTTTATCGATACCCAGGCCATATAGCGTCTTCCAAAGTGTGCTCCTGTCCACCATGTCAAATGCCATGGATAAATCCATTGAGGCTATGAATAAGGATTGCCTGCCCTTCACTCTTGCCTTACTCTGCAGATTAGCTACAATTAGCCCACCCACATCTGTGCCCATAGAGTGTCTAAAACCAATTTGTCTTAGGTCCAAAATGCTGTTGACTTCTATCCAATTATTCAGTTCTTCTAAAACAATGGCTGCAAATATTTTGGATTCTACATCAGACAGCATAATCAGTCGATAATTCAGTGGGCGATTCCCTTTTTTAAATATTAATATGACATATGACATTTTCCAGGATACTGGAAACTGTTTCATCCTTGAGATATCATTAAACATACAATTCAATAGACTGGTGAACATTGTGTTTCATTGTGACATTCAGCGACCATACCTGATTACTATTCTAATCAGCTAATATATGTTCGACAGGGCAACTATGTAAGTTCTCAAAATAGTTCACCCACATATTTTCAGCTATTGGGTTCATAGTCAGCTCTAACTGTGTAACTTCAGTGCAGTTGATGATAGACCATATTTTCCGGGTACTATCTCCCTCCATAGCATATAGCCTAGCTTCTCCATCTCTTTGTGCCATATTAGATCTATACAACAATAGCCAGTTTTTGTAGATTTGTTTACAATGCTTTATGTTTTTTACTGTTTCAACTGAGTTATAGTTTCATTTCTTTAAACGTCGCACTTCTTTTCTCACTTGTGCCTTTCTTTTTTTTACTTCGATATCAAATACGTGGGCACATTTTTTCAAGGAAATTTGCTGAGTTGATTGAATGACATTCGCTCTTTCTAACATTTGTGAGACGTATTCCTTGAAAACTTCACCAGAGTATGTTTCCAATTTCCACTCAAACGAGTGTGACCTTAAGTCATGGTATAACAGGATATTTACTTTTTCTAAGTTATGTGGAGTCCACTTAACCCTATTGCCTGCAACACTAACTTCAACAGTCTCTTCACACAAAAACCTCACCTTTCGTTTGTTTGATCCATGGAAAGTTTGTTGAGATCATTGAGTGGTCACTTTCATCAAGTCTATGTACTTTCATGTTACACATAACTTTTTGGAATTAATTAAATTACTCACGAATATATAGTCTAAGATTGAGTTAAAACCTCTGGCTTGCCATGTAGGAGTACTATTATACATTGGCTGCATACCCCAACGGGTGGCAAATTCCAACCAAAGGCACCCTCTATACGCCTTATTGGACGCTGCCACACTAGCAGATTCTATTAAAGCCAAGATCCAAGAAGCGTCAGCAATATCCAAATTGCAATCCGCATTCAGGTCTCCTGAGAGCAATAGTGTTCCAATAGGGTGTAAGACGAGCCAATCACTTATCCTATGGTTCAACAACTCAAGCAAAATTAGAAGCTGTTCATTGGAATGTGCTACAATCCTCTTATGTACTCCCCCGTCCTTGTGTCACAGTTACAATAACGTCCCCTTGACTGACTTTCCTGCTCAGGAAGATAAAGAGTTCTAAAGCACATCCCTTATATGAACTAAGGGGCCACTGAACTTGCTACAAAGCAGCTGGAGAAATAACAGACTTGTGAAAGGTCCTTGGACTCAATATGGAGCAGAACAAAGAACCAGATGGAAGATGCGCAGATGGAAGTTGAGCCAGTTGATTGCCAGGCAATTGAATAAAAGCATCTGGTGAATGGGATAGGGACAATGAAAGGTTGTGGGGTTGGGAAAGAAAAGAAAATGTGTGTCTAATTCTAATTGGTTATTTATAATGCGCTTAATACCCAGAGGTTTCTAAGCACAGACCAGCGGATCGAACCTGTGTTGCTCCACGTCGTCTTGCTTCCAAGGCAAGTGCGTTGCCCCTGAGCTATCCTCCCGGGATATGCATTTTTGATGGACTGCTATTTACAGGAAGAGAAGAAGAAAGGAGAGCGAAAGTAAAAATGGGCTGGTGGGTCCCCACAAAGAGTAAATAAATGTCATTTACGGATATATCCCGATTCTCGTAGTGGCAGGGTCACTCGTTGTGCTTGCTTATTAACCTGTAACTGGGTAAGAGGGGTGGGAACAAGACAGAAGTAAACAACGACATTTTCTGGGGATTTTATGTACACATAAATAATAAAAGAGGGCAAAATATGTCACACCTTTGACAAAAAGATACATGTACAATAAATAAGAAGAATACAACATGGTTGAAGACGGTGTCCAGTTAAAGGTGCGAATACAAAAGATTCGAATGCAATAGGATCGGGTCAATAGGACCGAAAACAAAAGGTTCACATTTTTTTTTATTATATTTTTTTTTGGGTTTCCGTTTAGGTAAAAAAAAGTGGTTTTTACCACAAAAACAGGGTTTGGGGGGGGCCCCCAAAAAAATTATTTAAAAAATTTTCAAACCTTTTGTTTTCGGTCCTTTTGATTCAAATCTATTGTATTTCGAACCTTTTGATTCAAACCTTTAACCTATAACTTTTGAAGGACTTTAGGAGTGTTTGCATGACACCTCCTATCTCATAACGAGAAGAGCACTGAGTTGAGGGGGTTACTGAGAAAGGAATACGAAAACATACCTCATGCGGCGAGGGTAAACAATGGGGCTGTTGTTGATATCGTGATCAGAGGGCAGAATGAAGAGGAGTAGACCAAAAGAATCTACCCCTGCCCTCTCGTGATGGACAGGTCGATTGTAATTTGTGATAGCTGAGAATAGTGTGTTTAGAAATTTCACTTGTAAATTATTTGAAAACAAGTTGTTCATTTTGTTTGGCGCACCTCTCACGCTGCATGCAAGATTCCAGGAATTTGCTTTTGAAGCAGCTTCTAGATTTGAAAGCCCACTGTTAGCCAAACAATGCTGGGTGGGAAAACTACATCTACCAGCAGCCCCAGCGCCCTACTAATTGGGTAACCAGGTGCACCTGTGCCTGCGCACCTGAGGCAAGCCCGGTCTTCGCCGGTATTTATACAGCCTCTCCTACCTTGAAATTCATAGATTGTAATTCGTGATTGCTGAGGGAAGTGTGTTTTGATTTTCACTTGTAACTTTGAGAGGCTTGCAAGCTGCGATTATTATTTAAAAAGAAGTTGTTGATTTTGTTTGGTATACCTCTCACGCTGCATGCAAGATTCAAGGAACTTGCTTTTGAAGCAGCTTCTAGATTTGAAAGCCCAGTGGTAGACAAACATTGCCAGGTGGAAAAAATACATCTCCCAGCAGCCCCAGTGCTCTAATAACTGGGTCTCAAGGTGCACCTGACACAAGTCTGGTCTTCGATAGTCAACGTCTGCCATCGGACGTAGCAGACACAGTTCCCAAGGTACTGTGCCCACTTGCTCTGTCTGACTGCTTCCCCAACAGGTCTGGGAGTCTTAGAGACTCCATCTCCACTGTATTTGGTACAAAACTTTATAACGATAATTTTTCCCTGCTAAATGCGAGCAACCTGTCTTTACAGCAGGAGCAAATCTGTGTACCGATTTGTCCTTGTGTGTATCATGGGCTAAATTGACGACCTTCACTTACTTCTCTTGGCTCAAAAGGCAAATCACTTAGCCATTGTAAATAAATATTTGCAAACCAAAACCTTCAAAGTTCCTGACCCAATAGCTGCCAGCAATTTGCCATCTCTTACACCGGTGTCAGCACTTGGATCCTCACAGCTTTACTGTGACAGCCACAGCTGAAGTAGCAGTCCACCCATTAATCACTCTGGGTCAAGAGATCCATGGTGATGTGGCTACCAAAACGCAGGTTCTTACTTGTTCCATCAGAAAAGCCACTGTGAGGTAAAGGTCTCTACTAACAACCCCCCCGGCCAGGGCCCCTTCTCTTCCGAAAGAAAGAGTGAAAAATGACATACTAACTAACCCGATGAATGCCATGAAAATAATTCTGCTAAATACTAGGTCACTCAACAGACATGCGACTGACATTCATGACCTGATTCTTGAAAGGGACCTGGATATGCTATGCCTCTCTGAAACCTGGATCACGGAGGCCAGTGGCCCCATGATTGCACTGGCGGATCCGGAGGTCTATTCCATCTATTGTAAAAATCGCACACTAGATCATGCAGGCGAAGGGGGTATCATTGTGAAAAGCATATTTAACCTCTTTCCTGCCTCAAGCACCTGCCAAGACTGTGACATTCTGCACTAAAAAATGACCCCATCGGACCACTGCTGCACTAATTTCGTTCTAGCTTATCATAAGCCTGGGGACATGCCAGGCTTCAATTAAGAGATCTCCCATATTCTGATTAACTCTCTTGGCTCAAACTGTGCTACGCTTTCATTGGGCAACTTAAATCGGTGGCGAAGCAATTAGACAGACAAAGAGGCCAAAGATCTGGAATGCTCTCTCAAAGCCATGGATTTCCAAGTCTGTAATAATGAACCTATCACAGCTAAGGGTAACATTATGGATTGGGTGGTTGCACGGGATCTAACAGTGCATATGGGCCCCATTTCCCCTTGTATCTGGTCGGACATTATGTGATTGAGTTTCAAGTTCACTTCGAAGAACGTTTTCCTAAAATCATTAACGTGCCTAAAAGAAATCATCAGACGTATCTCTAAGAAGCTAAAGCCTGCTGACTTGGAATAATGTCTAACAGACATTGTGTCCAGTTTATCTGACATGGATACGGCTGAGAACTTAGTATCCACCTATAACAGCTAATTTACAAGTCTACTCCATAGAAATGCCTCCTTCAAAAGTAAGTCAGTAAGGGAGAATGAAGGCTACCAAAACTGGTTGTCTCCGGAACTGGAAACCTTAAAAAAGACTAAAAGAAAACTAGAATCAAAATGACTGAAAAATCCTTAAGAAGCTAACAAAACCTCTCAGAAAACTCATAAAAAATACTATAGAAATACCATAATCTCCACAAAAAGAGCTTCTTCGATTAACAAATCAAGGGAGCTCCTAATAATTCTAGGAAGTTGTTATAGATTTTAAAAACCATGGTCTGCTCTCAAACACTTTCTTTCTCACCATCACCCCAGGAATTGTATCAATGTACAAACAACCTTTGTTTCTAAAGTGGCAAAAGCACAGCATAAGATCGAAGCAACCTAGCTATGACCCCTGCCAATACGGAGGTGGCTAATCCACCTTCCATAATATCACACCATCCCAAATTTAGCTACTCCTCTGTTTCTCCTATTGACTTGGAGTCTTTGCACAGAACCTCTTGCCTGGGAAATATTCTTCCTCCAAAAATCACTTTTGAACACAAAAAGTTCTTCTCCCCGTAACTTCCCCACTTTGTTAATGCATCCTTTCGAGATAATCATCTACCTCTGGCTATCAAATCAGTTTCAGTCACTCCCTGGATAGCAAAAAAAAACAGGCTAGGACCCAAAGATGGCCTCTAATTTACAACCTATTACTGACTCCAACTTTCTTTTGAAGGTTCTGGATAAATTGGCCACCTCTCAGTTTAAATCTCTTATATCTAGCAATGCCCCGGCCATATCCTTCCGCTCCTCTGACCTAGCCCTGGTGAAATGTGGAGTTTTTAAATGTAAGAATATACTGGGCAGTTCTTTTCTTATATGTGTGGGAAATTATTGGAACCTCTTTCCACTGAGCATTAGAAAAGAGCAAAACCCTACTGCTTCCCAGCTGTCTCTAAAAAAACATTCTTATTCAAGTAGAGTCCCCTTCCTCCTTTCCTCTTCTTTCAGGTCAGGACTTGTCCTGTTCTTATCTGTCATGTCCACTGTGTTAATGGGCGCCATGATGCCGGTGGGCTACCGGTGCATAATAAGTAAATAAATAAAAATGAACAGGTGAACATGTTACTCAGGGCACATGCTCCGCTCTCCTGTCAAACATTGAAAAAGTAAGAAGCCTTATTCATAAGAGGCAGCCATAACGCTCTTATCCCCGGCAGGTCTACTAGGGAATAGATACAATGAAGGTTGAAAGTGGCAAGCATAGGTGGAATTAGTGCATATGTACATGTTCAAGAGATATGAAGAATATTACACTGCACTCATTCATGTAGGAAAACATATATACAAGTAAATACATATATTTGCGTACAATATAAATAACATCTGGTTATATTTCATTAACATAGAAATGCTACAGCAAAAGGTATCCATCTTATTTAAAATGGATGCCATAGAATGAATTACAAATGAATTGCAGACAGATTTTGGCAAAATATCGTATAAAACAGAATCAAATAGGAGAAAAAAACGACCTCAGCAGTGTGTCCCAAGAGCTTTTTTAAAAATGGATTTTGCAGTAAAGTGAGAAATAGATAAACTAGATGGGTGAACAAATGAGAATGCGACAGCAAGCCTATGTCCTTGGCAGGTTGGCCAGCATTCGTCATCTCAGAACCGCTTCTATCCAGTTTTTAAGTTACAAAATAAGTTCTGTGATTAATTGAAAATGGGAAAAATAAGTTTTATGCTGGTCATCAGAGTATGTGGTCATTGGGAGAGGAAATATGTATTTCAGGAAGTATTTGTACCCAATTAAAAAGGGCTATGTATTTTACTCATAGAAACCTGACCAATTATATTGTAAGATTCATGTTAGAACATTACTGATGTGTGGTGCGTTTCTAGCTATAAATATAAGTTAGATATAGGAGGACCTTGAAACTTTCTTCTGTTCAGTTTATACCATAGTTGACTAAACAAACGCTCCCAGCTGGAACTTCTGTACAAGAGGCTAAAGTACCTGAGTGGGAATCATCCAATCTTCTGGCTTTTGTGGTGTTTTTTTTTGTGTTCCGACAACAAAGAGTAGTTGTTAAATTGTCATTTTTCTAGCAATGAGACCATCCGTTTGAACGGGAGTCCCCTTCCTGAAGAAGCATCAGCAGGCAATTTATTAGGTCAATATTGAGGCCTGATGCCAGGGCATTTGTAACACTTACTGACAACAAATAAGACCCCAGCGACACCATAGCAAGCAAACAAAAAATGAATGCTTTGCCCCCATCTGCTGCATGAGCAGCATGATGACCCTGCTGCCTCTGACTCTTGTACCACACCTCCCCCTTTCATCTGGTGTTGCTGTAGATCACTCTACCCTTGTGTTTGTGCCTTGAGGTCCCTCTTCTCTGGCCTGGACTTTCCTCTTGTGCACATGATCTGTCTGCGCCTGTCTTGCTGCCAGGCCACCTGGTGAGTTCATTGTGCAGTGTCACTGTCTCTCTCTCTCTCTGCCCCACTTCCATCTCTGCCCTCTCCCTCTCTGATGTTCTCCATCTCTCCTATGTACTCCATCACCTATGCTACCTCTTTTCCAAGGCCTGGAAGGAAAATGTTCAAGAAAGATCTCCTGGTCTCCAAAACAGGCCTGCCCATCGCTGACGCCTACGTCAGCGCTTCTTCCAGGCAGACTGTCACTGACATCCTATTTGTCGCTCATCTCCAGACCTTTGGATTCTTTATCCAGATGGAAAATACTCTTGGCACACTTCCCATCCTCTAGGTGCATCATTAATGTCTACAAGAATGGCACTGTCGTGGCCCAGGGCTCTCAGCACAACCTCCTTCTTGATAGGTGTCTTCCATCCCTCAACTTACTCGTTTCTCCTGCACTCCTCCTTCTGCCACCCACCCTGACACCTTTGCCACCACCTATTGGTGTACCGCATCCCTGTACCCCTCCTCGGAAGACCTTCAAAGGTAGCAAACAGCTTCACTGACCTACCCTCAACTCCCGCTCTCCTGTTGAGCATTCCTCTGATATCGGTCACCTCCTTGAAGACTTTGATTACGTCCTCACTCATGGAGATGTGATTCACTGCTAGCTCTATCATTGCTTTTGGCACACTTCTCACTGAGGGTGGCAGGATCCTCTCTAAGCCCAGGCCTAACCGGGCTGAGGCGGAGTATCCCTGAGCTTACCTGAATGAGTCCCTGCTACTATCGTCCTATTCTTCCTTCAAATGCCTCTGCTGCAGGCTTGGTGTCTCTCTTGTCCTCTCACTGACTCTCGCATGGTCCGATCTCCCACTTCCATTTGGAGTGGTCTGACCTCATCTCTTCTCTCCTGGCCTCTACCTCAGAGACTTCAATATTCACCTTGACTCTCCTGTTATGGCCACTGGACTCTTCCGCAGCCTCTGTGACTTTTTCCCTCACCATTCTACCCTCCGTTCCGACCCACTCAGCTGCACACACCTTGGATGAAGGATGAGGATCTGCACCTGGTATGATTCCGATTTAGCCTCTCTGAAACCCAAGTGCAAAGTGGCTGGCTTCAAACACATCACCTGACAGACTGGCCTGCTGGCTGCTCCAAAGGCAATACAGACTCTCCATCCATTCAAAGAAGAGGCCCATATCGAAGTCTGTATCTCTGGGGCCACTAACAACATGGCTGAGCTGTTCAAAATCTGCAAGGAACTCGCCAATCCTACTGCAGTCTCCACTTATCCATTGCCATCGCAGGCCCTTTGTACTGCATAGGTCTCCCACCTCACAACCAAACCTCAGGACATCCTGTGCTCACTATCCTCTACTTGCCTCACTTTTCCCTCACCTGCTCTCAGACCTCCTTTGACCCTACCTTTCTCCTTCTCTCCTACTCTCCTCCTTCTCGGCCATAGCACCAGGTGAGGTCTCAAAACAAGTCCTCTTTATGAAAGACTCTTCCAAACAGGTGCTCCCCTACTCCTCTAAAACTACCAGGGACAACATTGCCTCCCTTGCTCCAGCCATGGCTCATTTCTAAAAACACTCCTTTGCCACTGGCTCCTTCTCACTATCCCTCAAGCACTCACTTATTCACCCTCTCATTAAAAAGCCTTCTGCTGACCCTTGCAGTCCAGCTAATTACTGCCCTATCTAAATTACCTCTTTACTGGGCAAAGTCTTGGAGAAGTTGGTCATCTCCCAACTGATCCAGCACACTGAATCTGTTGGTTGTCTCCACGACCACCAGTCTGAAAACTGCTCGGCTTGCTATCTGACTGACCTTCCCAGGTTCAACTCAGCCGTTTCCTCTCCTCCACCACACTCTCCACCTGCGGTGTTCCTTAGGTCTCTATCGTCTTGCTGTGGCTTTTCAACATCTACCTTGCTCCTCTGGCCAACCTGATCTCCACCTTCTCTCCTCACTTCCAGTTTTAGGCAGATGACGCACAGCTCTCCTTCAAGCTTCCCTCCACTTCTACCTCTTCTTCCTCTCTCATTCCTGACTGTTTGATTACTATTCAGGTATGGTGCGCTGCTAACGATCTCGGCCTTAATGGCAGTAAGACTGAGATCCTTCTCATGGAGACACCTGCTCCCTCCCTCCCTCCTACTCTCTGGCACCCTCCATGAGTTCTCTCCCCTCACCCTCCATGAGTTCCCTCCCCTCACCCACTTTCAGCTGCACCTCCTAAGAGGTATTCTCCCTTTCCTCACCTTTTCCCTGAAACTCCATGTTTCCAGAACTCTGGTCCTCTCTAAACTGGACTACTGCAACAGCCCCTTCCTCAATCTACCTTTATCCTCCCTTACCACCTTCATCTAATCCAGAATAGGACTGAGAATTATCATTGGCCTCGAGTCCATGGATCACATCTCTCAGTCTTGAAATCCCACCACTGGCTCCCTATGGCAGCGAGGATCAAGTTCAAGAAGACCCTCTGCATCATCCACAAGGATTTCTGGGGCATGGGACTGCGCTACATCCAAATCTCTCTAAATACCTCCGTGCTAGAGCCCTTCAGTTTTCTAGCTCCAATTCTCTGCAGATCAGATGATTTTCTAAGCAGAGAGTGGGGGGTAAATCTCTCTCTTCAGCAGGAGCCTCCCTGTGGAATGTCCTACCTGCCCCTCTCGGCTTGAGCCAGATCTCCTTAAGTTGCAGAAGTTTCTCAAGACCCTCCTTTCCTCTCCTCCCCTCCCCTGCTAATGCCCCCCTCTGGGTCATGGACTGGCTGCCTGGTACCTTCTGAGTCCTACAGGGCACCAGGCCTTCCTCGCCCAGTGTTCCCCAACTTCCTGGTCTCTCTCACCTGCAATTGCCCTTCCGGGCCCTCTTCCCCTCACTAGTCTGATGGGGTGTGCATCCCTACCAAGCCTGGTCCACCCCGGTCCTCGCACTTAGCATGTGGTCATCACTCCCTGCATCCCCTGGCACTTGCCCACCTGCCCTCCCCTTGGCACTAGCCTAGCCCTCCTATTCCCCTCCTCCCCCTTTACATGTATGCTGCCACTCCCTGCCATCATAGAATGTTACCTTCCAGCGCGCCAGCACCCCTTCCGCTTCTCCTCCCCGCTGCACTCCTTGTTAATGCACTTGCACGATCCAATTAAAACAAGGCCTAGTAGGAGCGTTATCGTTGTTGTATGCTTCCCCGCCCCCCTCCCCAAACACTTTTTCCTTTTTGTCTTGTGGCGCCTTGAAACACCATTTGATGTATAGGCGTGATATAAATAAGTAATAAATAAATAAAATATGTATTTCGGATTTTGGAAAGTGCAAAGCTTTGAGCCATATGAACAATGTTAGCACCATGTGCAAGACTGACCATGTCATTCTCTTTTTTCCTCCTCAAATGGAATGCAGCAAGTGAAATTGCTGGGATCTATTTATCTCAAGCCCAGTTAGCTTGACACCTAGCAATAAGCAATACCAGGAGCTACAGTTGACTCCCTAGTCAAACAGGTACCATTCCGATATACCTATGTGAAAATAACCAGTTTTGGGAATGTGTATAAAGGAGCATCATGACACATATAAGACATTTACAAGACGGTAAAATGCAGCATATTAATAATAAAACCTAGTGTATAGCTTAAAATAAACTTTCCATATAACAATCGCACCATAACAAAAAGAAAAACATTATCAATATCAAACACAAGTCCAATCACATTACACTGAGGCACATATAATGGACAATGGTATGGATCTCTGAAAGTTACGATTGTGGTATGCCACGTACTAGCTGCTAGTTCTCCAGATATGTTTGCGGTATACTAGGTGATGCCAGATACCTTGGATCTTCTCCTAAGTGCTCCTGCCCATCAAATCTTTATTTTGATTAGTAGCAGCATGTGCCCACTCACAAACTCATAACCTCTTTGCTGGTAATAACAGGTAGAAGACAGTCAGATGACTTGAGTTGCAAGCCAGATTTTCTTTAACCCAGTCTGTGTTCCAAGAGTTACTTCTATGCCATTCCAGCTTCCCAGTAAGAGAGCTAGACAACTGCTAGTGTAAGGATGGGTACTTGGAAATAGATGAAATATGTTGCATGCCAGGGTTATGGCCTGCTTCGTTTTACAAGCATGAGTTGGGTTTCTGGAAATCTGATTAGGTCAAAGGGAACAGCACCACAACACAGACTTATGTTGGTGATGGATTTTAATGCTAACCAGGACTGGTAATGAATCATCTTTATTTTGGTAAGGCTGTTTGAATTTGGGTATGATAGGCTTTGTGATGTAAACTGCACCAATGTCTCAAACTGTGAACATTTTTAGACCAGCATTTTAAGCTGGTCGTGTTTAAGCCCTGCTTGTGCAATTCTCTTATCTCCAGCTTGGTATTCTCTGTCCTCCCTCCACTGCCTTGTATCCCAAGCAAATATCTGTCTCTAAGCAGTCTCACCCTTTTCTAATGGTCATCTTCTTCCTTTCTTTGGATCAGAGGCACTGTGGAGGCGCTCGCTCCAAGCGGTCTGCCACTCATTGCTGATGGTTAGCCTACTTTCTTACAATCTGCCATGGAGGAGGTGCTCGCTATAAACGCTCTGCCACTCTGTGCTGATGGTTGTCTTTCTCTTTGCCTTTTTCCTTCTCTTTCTCCCCCTCTCTCGCTTTCTTCCTTCCTTTTCATTATAAGCAGAAAGGCACAATTAGCTAATGGTCCTCGTTTTGTTTTTTTAGAATTTGAGTTGTGCATGTGTATGTGGTCATTCACACCATGCTAATTTCATACCCACCTTCACAAGGGGGATACAGGGCTTCACAAAGTGGCTAAGGGAACCATAGTTCCATGATGTGGGCACAAAGAAGTAAGACATTCACAATGGGGAGTCCAAACTTTACAAATTGGGTATGGGGAACACATTGTTATGGATACCCGTTTCTGAAGGAACAAGTGACCTGCCTCAATAAACTGGATAATTAGCTAACTTTATTTATAAGTCCCTAACTTGCCAAAACTCTGATCTTAGCCAAATCACTATCTCAAATGCCTTGTATGCCAGAAATGATGTTGCTTTCCAACAGGAAATATTCTTCCGAAAAACTATCAAATACTCTCTATATAAGAGTCAAGACAGAATGTTTAGCTATTTTTGCTTTGTAAGTGGTTAATATTACTATTTTATTAACTCTTGTCAAGTAATGTGGCTGATGTAGAAGCTAAGACGATTATATTGTTGCTGCGGCAGGGAATTGGAATACCAGTTGTGTCTAACTGCCCCTAGATATGTTTCTATATTTCTAATGACCACATTCAACATGCCCCAATACCTGGAAAGGTTAATTTGTACAACTATTTGACCACGGTCACACACATTGTAATTGCCATTATTCTGTTTTGAACGCGTGTGTCTTGTAGGTTGCTTGCGTTTTAATCAGATTTTCCTACTTCAATCAAAGGATGTGAAATAATGTTGGATACTGTCTGGGATAAGAATTGCGATTTTGATTAAACCTCTGGAAGGTGAGAGCTGGTCCTCTGTATCGAAGCAGGGATGAGGTCCACAACAGTACTTTAGCATGCTATGAGAAACATATGCTGGACTGGTCTGAATATAGGACCTTGTTTTTCGAAATGCTTTTATTGTGGGTTTCCAACATAGCATACAGTACCTTTACCTACTGTTCTCTTCTATGTGCTTTAGGACCTCATCTGGCTTCATCAGTGTTTTTTGTATTGCACTTGCCAGTGGCCACCATATGCCTTATGGTCGGCATACAACAGTTTCTTTAACTTATAAACCCACTGAGCTATTGGTTCATATGGATGTAAACATAATTTGTAGCTATTGCTTACATTAATTTGCCCTGTGAAAGTTATTTTTGGTATCCTAGCACACCTAGGACATTTATGACATTTGAGTAACTGGTGAATTTAGATTAAAAAAGACAAGTAAAGAGCCATGACTGGAGGATTAACCAACAATTCATAAGCCATGTAGGTGATGTAGATGTGGTGTAGCAAGAGTTTAGAATCCTAGAGAAAATTGGTGGTTACAATTGGAGGGGTCGAAATTAAGATTTCTTGTCCAGGAGCAAAATTCAGCACCTTTGTATCGGGCATCACCAATTAGGCAGGAGCTATGTCGGGGGAACCAGTAGCTAGTGCATAGAGTACAGGAAATGTAACCTTTGCGTAATACAAGATAACTTTTTGTCCATTCATATATTTTCCAATATGCTTTAAAGGTCTTAAGTGTGTCCATGATGCTCTTTTATACACATACCCAAACCTACCCAGTTAATATTACACAACTGTTTTTTTATAGCACCACTTGCCTGGGGTGTCAGAAGTCGCTGCTGGTAGCTCTTGGTTTCGAGGTAACCAGACTCTCCTTGGCTATAACCAGGAGCTAAATAGTTCCTGGCAATATCAAACCATGCTATTGTTTTGTAGAGTTTCAGAGGCCAGAGGAACGGTAAATGATTAAACTACAACCTTAGCAGATATCAGCTCAGCTAAGAGACCGGAGATGATATTTTATATAATTGTGTGATGATCTCATGGCCTAGCACAGACAAATCCTAAAGAGAGATGTGTTAAGAATATGGCCTGAAGATTATAGCTATAGATATATATCGATGACCAGTGAGAATGGAGGAATTGGAGAAAGATGGAATTTCTTTGCACAGGTTTTGACCAATCATGTGTGAGGTGGATTGTAATAAAAGATATGGCCTGTTTTAACTGTTGCAACAATGTATATAATGTGTCATCTTATGTGGTTCGATTAAATTTGGGTTAGTTTAACTCGACAGGGTCATCTAGCTCCTCCCCGGATGATTGTACAATGAACTTGCTCTGCATTCAAATGTGCACTTGTCCCTTAAGTGGAGGTACTGCTTGGTTGAGGGGATTAGGGGCCTGATGAAGGGACCCCGGACTTTCTGAGATGTTGAGGGTCTCCTGTCTGCACAACTCGGCTGCTGCGCCTCTCTGCAGGAGCCTGTCTTGCAGGTGCCATATTGGTTAATGGCCTGTCTGTTCCCCGGAGTTGTGGTACCATGGTCCAGCTGTGCAGGACGAATCGACGGAGCACCACATCGGAGTGCTTCAGAGTCACGTGAGTGCACTTTTGAGGGCTAAAGCAAGAGGGGAATAGGGGAAAAAATAGGTTGTTTCTTCGATTGAAGGGGTTTGGTAAGGGTAGAATCAGAGTGCGTGTGTGGAGTTAGCCGAGGTTACGGGATTGAAAGGATTAATGCTTTGAATGAATGAGTGAACTGTTCTACGTTGTAAGTCATTTGTATTTATTTTTAACTCGGTTGTTATTTTATAGGTGTGAGGTGTTATCATACCGAGCATGTCCATTGTGAGGTTTGTCATGATACCCTTCAGTTTGCTTGGCTGGTTGGCTGGAGCCCTCACCTAGAGGTGAGGTGGCATCTTATGGTAAGTCCACCCGTAGATACCTCCCTGGAGTATACCCTTGGCATTCTTCATTCTGGATTGACTGTGCAGGCAGAGCTCTCTCCTCGCTTTTCTTAGTTAGTGGAAGTTGTTGGGTGTCTTGACCCACGTTCAAGTTATTATGCTGCCACATTTGGTGCTGTGGGCTTAGAAAATCCAAGATGGCCGAAAAGCCCACATTTGCGTCAGAATCTAGGAAAACTGCGCAGTTTTGCGCACACCAAAATGGTTGTCTGACCTACCACCCACCAGTGCGAGCGTGATGGGCCAGAAGCGCCATGAGTGAAACGTGGTGCCAAAGGAAAAACAGCAGTGCCTGTTAGCTCAAAAAGCGGTTTGAAATCACCTTTGTTTCTCTGAAATGCAAGCTAAAAATGTCTATTTTAAACATTGCAAGATATTCAAAAATCTCATAGAACACCAGCAGACATTTGGCAGAATGTAGTCTTGTGTGCATACAAAATCTGGAAAGATGAAGAGCCCAAAACAATGTTTATAACAAAACTGGCTGAGCTGTGGATGTCAGCAGCTGAAGTGAAATTGGACTTAAAGCCACTAAAATCGAAATGTTTAAAATAAATGAGTGACCTACTTTGAGTGTCACATAGGTTACAACTGTTTAAATGTCATAGTTTTGAACTTAGAATCAGCGTTCTAGCTGCATGTGTAGAAATTGTAAGTTTGATTTGAATGAAGAAAAACTGGGAACAAAAGTGACATTTAGCTGAAGCCTGGCTTGAAGAGATTGAATTCTGCCCGGCAACTACCCCCAACAGGAGTTGAAACTTGCTCAGCCACTGCATTTGCAGGCCGGGCTGCCTTCTGCTGTTCTCACCAAAAGGAGATTACACCTCTCTGATTGAATCAGGGGAGGAGCACCTGGGAGCAGGGAAACAGAACAATGTGCCTTCCTTAGCCCAGGCAAATGTTAAATTAGGGGGGGTCGTAAATGGCTTCCTCTTGGGAGAAACTGGGAGGAGCAGTGCCTCTGTGAGCAACCTAAGTTGGAGGAAGTGGATAAATCAGATATTCCACCATGTGCTTTGGGAAACCACAACCCCCTGGGCCAGAGCATAATTTTAAAAAGATGGATAATTCATATTATGGACTTGTCAAAATTATATAATTAATATCATTATTATTGTGACTTTGCTGTGCACATTTTAAGAGGTGTTAGGACTCTGTGGTATGTTCTGGGGGTAGTAGCGGAAAATAAGGTATTACTCCGAATGTCTGTATGTTAAAAATCTTACACTTTATCATCTGATGCCCATATTCCTTGTGCATGTTTGTGTAAATTCTGGAAAGGTTTAGAGGTTGTGTTCTTGATGAAAAGGGCAGAATTCTGTCATAAGTGGATACGACAGCTTACAAAGACAGGGATTGGATGGTTTGGTGCTACAAAAAATATGTTAACTGGACATATAATATTAGAAAAATGGTGCATAGATAAATATGTATTTGGATCAAAAATAGATTTGTGTGCAAATTGTTAAGGGGAGTGTTCTTTCTGTATGCCATAAAATTGATGCCTAATTACACTCCATTCCTTCCCCCAAACAAGGGAGAGAGGAGAGCTTGGCCAATGATAAGTTGTGAGGGGCAGGCTTAGTTATGCCCACGCACACACCCATTTTCAAAACACATAAAAAGAGACTGCTTTGGACAGGCAAGACACTCACTTTCCATTTTCTTGCGAAGCACTCTGCCGGACCAGACAATATCCAGAAGGACCATCTCTAGAACTTAGAATCCAGACTTCAGAACTTTTTCAGCAGGCCTCAAAATCTTTTGCAAATTATTCAACAGCCGGGGCGAGCTGTTTGATTCTGGCTAGAAACTTGGGCCAGAACCATATTGAGACCCAGAAAGCAGTGCTGTATCCAGAATCAACTTGATCCAGACCAGCAAAACCAGAGACCCAGACCAGACAGCAGTGCCGCTAGCAGGCCCAGACCAGATCGCTGTGAGCAGAACCAGTACCAGAAACCGCCCGGAGTCCAGTCCAAACCTGACCAGACCTTGACGGCCTATTTCAAATTTATAGTGTGAGTACTCAGCCAGAACTGTGCAGAACCCATCTCTTAGTTTAAAATAATCTGATTCAAAACATTTGACCTTGTCCAGAACTGCATCATAGGAATCGCGTGTTCATTCTGTCATTTCAAAGCTGTAAAAGTGTCATTTTTTTCATTCTGAACTTTACTTTCATTTTGAGAAACTACCTTCACTAAATCGTCCATATCTTTTGAATCGTAGGTGCTAGGAACGGGATTTAACTTTCATTTTAAAGCTAAGATTCTAATCTTTCCAACAAGCCTAAAACTTCCTACTCCTTATAGTTATTCCGGAATCGCGCTTGACGCACTCAGAAAAAGTGTCGCGATTTGCGATTTGGTCCAATTAGCTCCTGTCAAAATAGCCGCTTTTGCTTGAACTGCTAAAATTTGTTTTCAACCTGCTAATCCCTCATTGAGCATTGCCAGTGTGAGTTGAACTAATCTTAAATAGCTATCACCTACCCTGAACCTCCTATAGGGAATTAAAAGCATTTTTAGCATATTTATACTTCATTGTCACCACATTTAAAAGGATTTGCCTGCTTTAAAATCATACCTGTTTTCCTCTAAGCTCGCTGGGGGGAACTGGAATTTTGTATTGTATTTTGTTTGTATTCCTGAAAATTGTGGGCTCCCCTTCCATCTCCTTCGATTGCGTAGGGGGGGAGTGAATTGCCACAAGGGGAAAAGTGAACATATTATCTCTTGTGAAACCCTATCAGTTTATTTCTGTACTGCATTCTTCCATCATTGTTTTTCCTTGAAACCATAAAAGCATTCTCAGTTACCTTTTCCTGCTTATACTAACTCCTAAGGAATTAAATAAGCATACAATTCTAATATTATCCATTGTTGATCACCGTCATATTCTTAAGTGTGATATCAAATATTAATTCATTATAAAAGTGTGATATATATATATATATATATATATATATATATATATATATATATATATATATATATAGTTTAATTTTTCCAATAAATCTGTTAAATTGCAAAACAAACCTACTTCTTGGCTCAGTGAGGTCAGGGGGATTCAAAGAGAGGGGCGTTATATAAGGGTTTATCATCCAGAGTATAACTTGCCATAAAAATATATAAATAAGGGCTTCGCTTGGGCATCCCAGATGAGGCACTGACTTAGTGGGATTGCTGAATTGAAGTCACTTGACAGATTGGGGGCTCGAGCCGGGGATTCTGGATTAGAACTATCACTTGTGCAGCTTGATACAGTGTGCTAACTGACAGGATACACAAATCCAGTTGGATCACCACGCCGTGTTACACTGTAAAAACACCCCTCAAAGGAACGCTCTGAGGAAACGGTCTGTTTTGCAAAATAAAATACAAACTTCTGTAAGTCAGGAAGGAAATCAATTTCAAGAATGACGACCTTAGTAGATATCAAAATAGCCAGAGAACACCTCTTACATAAGCTATTTGTGAGAGGTGAGTGGGCTCATCAGGACCAGGCGGTCTGGTTGCAGGCAATCGCACCCCAGATCACTGAAACAGGATCAGACACATGGAGAGATCAGGGTCCATTACATGTGGCCCTGAGTGAACTATATATGGCCCCTAAGGCCAAGGATGAGCACAACAAGATTGCCAAGGTAGCGGCATATTTATATTTATATATGGGAGCCATACAAGACAAATGTGCTGAAGGCGAAGATCTGGCAAATAGGCAACTGGTGGCATTAGAGAAGGCCCAATCTGACCTGGTCTCTTCCGAGCAGAAGCTGCAGAGGAGACAGGAGTCAGAAAAATATAGTAGGCAGTATATCATTAAGATAAAAGAGGATATGGGTATCCTGCAACAGGAAAAGTCAGACCAGGATACCAGATTCCTGGCCTTGCAGAAGGAGTACCAAGAAGGTTTGGACGCCCTACTGCAGAGCCAGAAAAAGCTGGAACAACAACTGGACTTCAATAGGGCATGCACAGAGCAGGTAGTCACCCTGCAAAGCCACCTAGATAGGGAGAAGACAGAGAGCAACAAACTGATCCTGAAAGACCTGGATACTCAGGCAGAGTTTGATCAGGATGCGCCAGAGAGGGAGGACATGGCAGCACAGATGCAGGCTCTTAGACAGGAAAGGGACACCTTAGGCCAGGAGGTCTGCCAATTAAAAGAAAAAATTGAAGAAAATCACCTGGCCCTCCAGGGGCGGGGTGACCTCCAAAAAGAGCATCAGGACTTGCTAGAGCACACCAGGAGGGTGGAAGATGCTCTGGCAAGAAAGAAACAGGCCAGTAGGGATGGGACTCAGGAGGTAACCCTCCTGCAGCAAAGACTGGCCCAGTATTCCAGGACCAACCAGGAAGCGCAGAGAGAAAATGAGGCTCTCTGTCAGCACAATGATAGGCTTCAGCAACAGGTAGCCATGCAGGAGAGACTGATAAAGTCTAGTAAGGCCTTAACTGAGGAACTGAAAGTGCAGGCTCTTGCATTGCAACAGGGAGCAGGGGCTGACAGAGATGAAGTTCGCTGGGGAAGGGAAACACCTGAGCATAACCTCAGGAGCCCTAGTACCAGAGGCCTTCATCTCTCCCAGTCCTTGGACTCTTCCACCTCCATGTCCGCTGGCGCACATGAGCACAGGGCCACAGGGATGGCAGATTACTATCCAGCCAAAAGTATGGGGCTCATAGGCCAGTACCACCCAGGAATGGATGGGCGGGCATCCGGGTATGGGCACCTAAGTACAGTGCAATTTAGTGGGGAACCCCAGGAGAGTAGGCCCACTAAGGGCATCCTGAAAACCTCTGCCCAGTTAGGTCAGTGGGGTGGGGACCCATCAAATCCTGGCAGCAAGGAGGAATCTGAAGACTCCTCTGAATGTCACAGGACAAAGGAGACCAGGTCCCCACATTCTGCCAGCCATTCCAAGACTCGCAGAATTCGGGAAATCCTGGAAGATCAGACGGGCACCTATGGGAGCAGTGCTTCTGAGTCAGAGGATGAATGGACCAGGGTTACCCGAACCAAAAAGGCCAATAAGGCAAAAAAGGGCCTTGCTTAAGGACCCCTTAAAACAGATTAAGTCAATAAGGAGTGTCATCACGCCTTATCACAAGAACGCCAAGTATTCTCTTTGGGAACACTTGGAGCTTTATGAGCAAATGATGGAGACTTTAAATTTGATAGACAGCAGTAGCTGCATTCAGTATGTAAAATGGACATTCTCACCAGTATACCCCAGTTTCTTTGCGGGGCTGGAGGACCAAAATCATTCAAGATGGTCCACCTACAGGGCGGCCATCTTGAAACATTTTTCTGTTCACAGAAATCCCAAGGAGGCTCGCAAGGCAGCCTACAATTTGCAATGTGGGGAGGATAAGGCCCCACAAGAATTTGTGCAGGAATTGAAGCGTGCTTTTGCGCAGACTACAAAAAGGGTTAGCACGGACAGTAAAGAATTTGTTAATACGTTTTTCCATGCCTTACCCAAATACATAATGACCCAGCTCGTGCGAGATTTTCACGAGAAAAGATCTTTAGACTGGGTCATTGAGCAAGCCACCCGCATCTATGAGGTGCAGAAACCGGTGGAAAATAATAATCAGCCCAAAAACCCCAAAACCAACAGCACCCCTGCTGCTGCCAAGGTGGCAGAGGTAAAGGTTGCCCCCGTTTTAGATTTGGAGATGGGGGGGCCTAGAAACCTGCCTGCACCAAATAATTCACAGCCCAGAAGGGGCTATAGGCACCTTATAAATGCCATATCTTATCATATGATAAGCATCTAGGTGTACTGAATGGTTTAGCAATATCTCACATCTCACATCTCTCTAGAAAAGTTGAATCTGGGTATTTTTGCATTGCTGTTGTATTAAAAAACAAGGCCTTTTTCCTTCTTTCTAGGAAAGTTGAATCTGGGTGTTTTCGCAGTGCACATACTTCAACTTAATGCCTGTTTTTAACTTAACACCCTACTGCTTACCACTGTTGGTTACTGTTAGGTCTATAGGTTACTTCTGTGGCCATTGTCCCCCACCCCTCTTTGGCTGTTGATCTCTGATGTCCCACCTCCCCTGTCTTCTGTCAAAGCTGTTTCCTGCATTCCCCTTGTGGTGTGCTACCTGCTGGTGCTTCCTCTGTGCCTCCTACTGTGTGAAACCTCCCCTCTGGAGCTTCCTGTTTTGCACGGCTCTGGGCTGTGCTTCTTTTCCTTTCTCACTCTCTCCTCTTTGCTCCTTGCACCCTCTATGGTGCTCTCAATTGCTCTCATCTTCTAAAACTGCTACTCTATCTCCTATCCTATTCCTCTCACTAAGCCTGAAAGTTAAAAGTTGTAGAAGGATATCCTAGTCGCGAACCCAGGCCTGTCCATCACTAATACCTTCATCAGTGCTTCCTCCAGGCAGACTTTCACAGACATCCTCTTTCTCGTTCCCTCACCAGACCTATAGACCTCTCATATGTTCTCTTCTCTCTCCCTTCTCCACCTCTCTCATTAATGGCAGCACCGTATCTGAGGCATACATAAATATCCATCAGCCAAACACAATTCATCCTGAACCCCACTGTACCTTTTCACCTCTACATTCCCACTCCAATTCATAGGCAACAATTCCACAACTGATGGATACACAACATCTTGCAAGCATGCCTCATCCCACTGCTGTGGTGGTCAGGATTGGTCCCAATGATGAAGAGTGGTTCATATTGCACGCACCGTATTTGTGACCGCGGATGCGGCAAAGTTAGCGCAAGGTTGCAATTTCTTTATATGTATCTAGTGTATTAAAATGTGATTGGGATATGGTACTCTGTGTTACTTTGTGTTCAAGTTGATACATATTAGCTTTGCACTCACATAGAAAGATAAAATGACAAAACTGTCAAATGAATGTAAAAACACGATCCAGACATGGTGTTCAATGAAGTGCATAGAAACTGGGCAACAAGGAGTTTTTATAATGTGTATGCAAGGAAGGGGACTGGTCATGTAGAACCCACTGTGAAAAAATATGACAGTTATTAACCATGCATGCACACTGATATACATACACTGGGAATTTATAAATTTACAAGTAATGGGCTTTTTTTTAAAATTGGATTGAAACTGTGTAGTCAGGGTTTTAGCCAGGTGAATTTTAAATGACTTTGAGATGCTGGTTTTGCAGAGTTTCAGAGGCCAGAGGAACAGTAAATGATTAAACTACAACCTTAGCAGATATCAGCTCAGCTAAGAGACCGGAGATGATATTTTATATAATTGTGTGATGATCTCATGGCCTACCACAGACAAATCCTAAAGTGAGATGTGTTAAGAATATGGCCTGAAGATTGTAGCTATAGATATATATCGATGACCAGTGAGAATGGAGGAATTGGAGAAAGATGGGATTTCTTTGCATAGGTTTTGACCAATCATGTGTGGGGTGGATTGTAATAAAAGATATGGAGTGTTTTAACTGTTGCAACAATGTATATAATGTGTCATCTTATGTGGTTTGATTAAATTTGGGTTAGTTTAACTCGACAGGGTCATCTAGCCCCTCCCTCGGATGATTGTACAATGAACTTGCTTTGCATATAAATGTGCACTTGTCCCTTAAGTGGTGGGACTGCTTGGTTGAGGTGATTAGGGGCCTGATGAAGGGACCCTGGACTTTCGGAGATGTTGAGGGTCTCCTGTCTGTGCAACTCGGCTGTTGCGCCTCTCTGCAGGAGCCTGTCTTGCAGGTGCCATATTGGTTAATGGCCTGTCTGTTCCCCGGAGTTGTCGTACCATGGTCCAACTGTGCAGGGCGAATCGACGGAGCACCACATCGGAGTTCTTCAGAGTCACGTGAGTGCACTTTTGAGGGGTAAAGCAAGAGGGGAATAGTGGGAAAAAAAGGTTGTTTCTTTGATTTAAGGGGTTTGGTAAGGGTAGAATCAGAGTGCGTGTGTGGAGTTAGCCGAGGTTACAGGGATTGAAAGGATTAATGCTTTGAATGAATGAGTGAACTGTTCTACATTGTAAGTCATTTTTATTTATTTTTAACTAGGTTGTTATTTTATAGGTGTGAGGTGTTATCATATGTAAGAGGATTCAATTCAACACTACAGCTAAGTCAATGCCTAGTCTGGGATACTGAATGGAAACCCTTATTAATATATCTTTATGTCCAGTTCATGAGTTCTGGATGACTACCCCTATATAACACCCCTCTCTTAGAATCCCCCTGACTCCACTGAGCCAAGAAGGAGTTCTGTTTTGCAAGTTTAAAAGGTTTATTTAAGAAATAAGACAAAATATAGATACCACGCTTTTATAATAAATTAATAATCGATATCTCCCTTATAAATATAATGTTAATCAACAATGGGTAATCTGACACTAGCACACTTCTTTACAATCAATGAGGAGTTAGTTAAGGATGGATAAAGTAGCAAAGTACTTTTATGATTTCAAGGGAAAAGCAATGAGGAATAAAATGCAGTACAGAAATACTTGATATGATTTTAGCAAAAGACAAGATAATCACTTTTCTCCGGCAATTCACCACCCTCCCCTATGCAATGTAAGAAATGGAAGGAGATGGAAGTAACACACACAGTTCTCAGGAATGCAATGAAATACAATACGAAATTCAATTCCCACCCCAGCAAGCTTAGAGAAAACCGGTATGAGTTTTAAAACACAGGCCCAAGTGCTTTGAATGTGGTGGAAATGAAGTGAGAAATATGCTGAAAATGCTTTTAATTCCCATAAGGAGGTTCAGGGTGAGTGAGAGATACTTGGGATGAGTTCAGGCTCACTTTAGCAATGATTCAGAGATGGTGATTAAGAGGCAAACGAATTTTTAGTAAGGAAAGAAATGACTGCTGATGGTTACACGTGGCTGGATTTTTAACCAAATCGCAAATCGTGCTAAAATTCGCGAGTGCGTGAATCGTGATTACGGCAAAACTATAAGGAGTAGCAAGTCTGTTCTAGGTTTGTTGGAAAGCTTAGATTCTAAGCTTTCAGGGGAAAGTTTCGTTCCTATCCCAAACGGTTCCAGAGATACGGACGATTAAATAAAGGTAGTTTTTCGGATTTAAAGTAAACTCAAAATGACAGGAGACAGCTTGCAGCTGCAGAATTGACAAGTGACAGTGGTGCAGCTTTACAAAATGACAAGTGACAACTTCTAGCAGGCAGTTCTGGTTAGGTTAAAATAGTTTGGATTAGATTATTTTAAACTAAGAGCTTATTTCTGTCACAATCTGACCTAAGTACTCACAATATATTTTTGAAATAGGCCTCGCCACGGATCTGGTCAGGTTTTGGACTGGACTCCGGTTTTGGTCTCGGCACTTCACAGTGATCTGGGTCAGCTCTCTGGTTCTGCTCACAGCGGTCTGGGTCACTCTTTATCTTTTCTCTGGTCTGTCCGGATACAGCGGTCTCTGCACGGCTCCTGGATCTCTGCACTGGTCCTGGCAAAAGTTCTTGGCAAGGGATTCAAGCAGCTCGCCCGGCTGTGAGTAGCTTGCAATGATTTGAAGCCTGCTGCAGAGAACTCAGCTTGTGGTTTTAGTCCTCTGATTTAGGTTCTAAAGTATAAGTTCTAGGTTCTGGAGTATGTAGCTGGAGTCAGTCTGGAACTGGTATCTTCTGGATGGTGTGTGGTCCGGCAAAACGCTCCACAGCAACTGGATTTGAATCTCTCTACCTGTCCCAGCAGTCTCTTTTTATGTGTTTTGAAAATGGGTGTGTGTCTGGGCATAGCTAAGCCTGCCCCTCTCTACTTGTCATTGGCCCAATTCTCCCCTCTCCCATGATTGGGGGAATGAAATGTGAGTCAGAGTGATGCTGTAGGTTTTATGGGTCAGAGGACCCTCCCCTGGTCAGTTTGCCCACAAATCTATATTTGATTCAAATACATTCTTCCCAGATATACACTTTGTTGAAATTACATGTGCACATTATATATTCCTTATGGTCCATGCTTGTCCGCCTCTGATCTTCCTGGGGGCTTGCATTAAAAAATGACAACATTTTGCGCTTTTTAACTGGTTTTGCAATATCGGACATTTACCCAAATTTACACACATGTGCGCAAGGAGTATGGACATGAATTGATGAAGTGTCAGATTTTTAACATGCAGACATTTGGAGTGAGACCCTATTTTCCGCTAGCAACTCCCAGAATACACCACAGGGTCCTAACGCATCTCAAAATGTTCACAGAAAAATCACAAAAATAATGATATTACTTATATAATTCTGACAAGTCCGCACTATGAGTTATCTATCTTTTTAAAATTATGCTCTGGCCCAGATGGGTGTGGTTTAGGTTCCAAAGTACATGGGGGAAGCTTCTGCCTGTCCCCGCCTCCAGCTCGGGTGGCTCCCAGAGGCACTTCTCCTCCCACTTCTCCCAAGAGGAAGCCACTTTTACGACACCCCCAATATAACATTTGCCTGAGTCCAGGACAGGCCTTTGTTCACCTCCCTGTAGTCCCCAGCTGCTCCACCCCTAATCTAATCAGAGAGGTGACAACTCCTTTTGGCAAGGGGAAGAGTGGCTGAGCAGGTTTTAACTCCTGTGGGGGTAGATGTCAGGCAGAATTGGAATCTCTTTAAGCCAGTTTTCAGCTAAAATGTCACTTTTTGTTCCCAGTTTAAGTCAATACAATTTTTACATATGCAGCTAGAATGCTGATTCTAAGTTCAAAGCTATGACATTTTAACAGTTACAAACTATGTGACACTCAAAAGTAGGTCACTCAGTTAATTTAAACATTTCGATTTTGGTGGTTTTAATCCAGTTTCAGTTAGGCTGCTGACATGCATAGCTCAGCCAGTTTTGTTATGAACATTGTTTTGGGCTCTTCATCTTCCCAGATTTTGTATGCACACATACTTTACTCTGCCAGATGTCCGCTGGTGTTCAGTGAGATTTTTGGATGTGTTGCAATGTTTGAAAATAGGCATTTTGAGCTGGCATTCAGAGAAACCAAAGGTAATTTAAAAGTGTTTTTGACATAACAGGCGCTGCTGTTTTATCTTTGGCACCCATTCCACTCATGGCACCCTGGCCCATCATGCTCGCACTGGTGGGTGGCAAGTTAGGCAGCCATTTTGGTGTACGCACAAACTGCGTGGTTCTCCTGGATTCTGGCGCACATGTGGGCTTTTTGGCCATCTTGGATTTTCTAAGCCCACAGCACCAAATGTTGCAGCATGATAGCTCAAACGTGGGTCAAGACACCCAACACATACCCAGCATGTCCATTGTGAGGTTTGTCATGATACCCTTCAGTTTGCTTGGCTGGTTGGCTGGAGCCCTCACCTAGAGGTGAGGTGGCATCTTATAGTAAGTCCACCCGTAGATACCTCCCTGGAGTATACCCTTGGCATTCTTCATTCTGTATTGACTGTGCAGGCAGAGTCCTCTCCTCGATTTTCTTAGTTAGTGGAAGTTATTGGGTGTCTTGACCCACGTTCAAGTTACTATGCTGCCACATTTGGTGCTGTGGGCTTAGAAAATCCAAGATGGCTGAAAAACCCACATTTGCGCCAGAATCTAGGAAAACCGCACAGTTTTGCGCACACTAAAATGCTCGCCTGACCTACCACCCACCAGTGTGAGCGTGATGGGCCAGAAGCGCCATGAGTGAAACGTGGTGCCAAAGGAAAAACAGCAGTGCCTGTTAGCTCAAAAAGCGCTTTGAAATCACCTTTGTTTCTCTGAAATGCAATCTAAAAAATGCCTATTTTAAACATTGCAAGATATTCAAAAATCTCACTGAACACCAGCAGACATTTGGCAGAATGTAGTCTTGTGTGCATACAAAATCTGGAAAGATGAAGAGCCCAAAACAATGTTTATAACAAAACTGGCTGAGCTGTGGATGTCAACAGCTGAAGTGAAATTGGACTTAAAGCCACTAAAAGCGAAATGTTTAAAATAAATGAGTGACCTACTTTGAGTGTCACATAGGTTACAACTGTTTAAATGTCATAGTTTTGAACTTAGAATCAGCGTTCTAGCTGCATGTGTAGAAATTGTAAGTTTGATTTGAATGAAGAAAAACTGGGAACAAAAGTGACATTTGGCTGAAGCCTGGCTTGAAGAAATTGAATTCTGCCCGGCAACTACCCCTGACAGGAGTTGAAACTTGCTCAGCCACTGCATTTGCAGGCCTGGCTGCTTTCTGCTGTTCCCACCAAAAGGAGAGTACACCTCTATGATTGAATCAGGGGAGGAGCACCTGGGAACAGGGAAACAGAACAATGAGCCTTCCTTGGCTCAGGCAAAGGTTAAATTGGGGGGGTCGTAAATGGCTTCCTCTTGGGAGAAACTGGGAGGAGCAGTGCCTCTGTGAGCAACCTGAGTTGGAGGAAGTGGATAAACCAGAAATTCCACCATGTGCTTTGGGAAATCACACCCCTCTGGGCCAGAGCATCATTTTAAAAAGATGGATAATTCATAGTACGGACTTGTCAAAATTATATAATTAATATCATTATTCTTGTGATTTTTCTGTGCACATTTTAAGAGGTGTTAGGACTCTGTGGTATGTTCTGGGGGTAGTAGCGGAAAATAAGGTATTACTGCGAATGTCTGTATGTTAAAAATCTGACACTTTATCATCTGATGCCTATATTCCTTGTGCATGTTTGTGTAAATTCTGGAAAAGTTTAGAGGTTGTGTTCTTGATGAAAAGGGCAGAATTCTGTCATAAGTGGATACGACATCTTACAAAGACAGGGATCGGATGGTTTGGTGCTACAGAAAATATGTTAACTGGACATATAATATTATAAACATGGTACATAGATAAATATTTATTTGGAACAAAAATAGATTTGTGTGGAAATTGGCAAGGGGAGTGTTCTTTCTGTATGCCATAAAATTGATGCCTGATGACACTCCATTCCTTCCCCCAATCAAGGGAGAGAGGAGAGCTTTGCCAATGATAAGTTGTGAGGGGCAGTCTTAGTTATGCCCATGCAAACACCCATTTTCAAAACACAGAAAAAGAGACTGCTTTGGACAGGCAAGACACTCACTTTCCATTTTCATGCGATGCACTCTTCCGGACCAGACAATATCCAGAAGGACCATCTCCAGAACTTAGAATCCAGACTTCAGAACTTTTTCAGCTGGCCTCAAAATCTTTTGCAAATTATTCAAACAGCCAGGCGAGCTGTTTGATTGTGGCTAGAACCTTGGGCCAGAACCATTTCCAGACCCAGAAAGCAGTGCTGTATCCAGAATCCACTTGATCCAGACCAGCAGAACCAGAGACCCAGTCCAGACAGCAGTGCCGCTAGCAGACCCAGACCAGATCGCTGTGAGCAGAACCGGTCCCAGAAACCGCCCGGAGTCCAGTCCAAGCCTGACCAGGCCTTGACGGCCTATTTCAAATTTATAGTGTGAATACTCAGCCAGAACTGTGCAGAACCCATCTCTTAGTTTAAAATAATCTGATTCAAAACATTTGACCTTGTCCAGAGCTGCATCATAGGAATCGCGTGTTCATTCTGTCATTTCAAAGCTGTAAAAGTGTCATTTTTTTCATTCTGAAGTTTACTTTCTTTTTGAGAAACTACCTTCACTAAATCGTCCATATCTTTTGAATCGTAGGTGCTAGGAATGAGATTTAACTTTCATTTTAAAGCTAAGATTATAAGCTTCCGAACAGGCCTAAAACTTTCTACTCCTTTTAGTTTTTCTGTAATCGCGCTCGACGCACTCGGAAAAAGTGCCGCGATTTGGTCCAATTAGCTCCTGTCAAAATAGCTGCTTTTGCTTGAACTGCTAAAATTCGTTTTCAACCTGCTAATCCCTCATTGAGCATTGCCAGTGTGATTTGAACTAATCTTAAAGAGCTATCACCTACCCTGGACCTCCTATAGGGAATTAAAAGCATTTTTAGCATATTTATACTTCATTGCCACCATATTTAAAAGGATTTGCCTGCTTTAAAATCATACCTGTTTTCCCCTAAGCTTGCTGGGGGGAACTGGAACTTTGTATTGCATTTTGTTTGTATTCCTGAAAATTGTGGGCTCCCCTTCCATCTCCTTCTATTGCACAGGGGGGGAGTGAATTGCCACAAGGGGCAAAGTGAACATATTATCTTTTGTGAAAACCTATCAGTTTATTTCTGTACTGCATTCTTCCATCATTGTTTTTTCTTGAAACCATAAAAGCATTCTCAGTTACCTTTTCCTTCCTATACCAACTCCTAAGGAATTAAATAAGCATACAATTGTAATATTATCCATTGTTGATCACCGTCATATTCTTAAGTGTGATATCAAATATTAATTTATTATAAAAGTGGGATATATATATATTGTTTAATTGTTCCAATAAATCTTTTAAATTGCAAAACAAACCTACTTCTTGGCTCAGTGAGGTCAGGGGGATTCAAAGAGAGGAGCATTATATAAGGGTATATCATCCAGATTATAACTTGTCATAAAAATATATAAATAAGGGCTTCCCTTGGGTGTCCCAGACGAGGCACTGACTTAGTGGGATTGCTGAATTGAAGTCACTTGACAGATTGGGGGCTCGAGCGGGGGATTCTGGATTAGAACTATTACTTGTGCAACTTGATACAGTGTGCTAACTGACAGAATACAAAAATCCTGTTGGATCACCACACCGTGTTACACTGTAAAAGCACCCCGCAAAGGAACGCTCTAAGGAAACGGTCTGTTTTGCAAAATAAAATACAAACTTCTGTAAGTCAGGAAGGAAATCAATTTCCAGAATGACGACCTTGGTAGATATCAAAATAGCCAGAGAACACCTCTTACATAAGCTATTTGAGAGAGGTGAGTGGCCTCATCAGGGCCAGGCAGTCTGGTTGCAGGCAATCGCACCCAGATCACTGAAACAGGGTCAGACAAATAGAGAGATCAGGGTCCATTACATGTGGCCCTGAGTGAACTATATATGCCCCCTAAGGCCAAGGATGAGCACAACAAGATTGCCAGGGTAGCGGCATATTCATATTTATATATGGGAGCCAGACAGGACAAATGTGCTGAAGGCCAAGATCTGGCAAACAGGCAACTGGTGGCATTAGAGAAAGTCCGATCTGACCTGGTCTCTTCCGAGCAGAGGCTGCAGAGGAGCCAGGAGTCAGAAAATGATAGTAGGCAGTATATCATTAAGATAAAAGAGGATATGGGTATCCTGCAACAGGAAAAGTCAGACCAGGATACTAGATTGCTGGCCTTGCAGAAGGAGTACCAAGAAGGTTTGGACGCCCTAATGCAGAGCCAGAAAAAGCTGGAGCAACAACTGGACTTCAATAGGGCATGCGCAGAGCAGGTAGTCACCCTGCAAAGCCACCTAGATAGGGAGAAGACAGAGAGCAACAAACTGATCCTGAAAGACCTGGATACCCAGCCAGAGTTTGATCAGGAGGGCCAGAGAGCTGGTGCCCTTCAAAGGCAGAGGGAGCACCTGGCGGCACAGATGCAGGCTCTTAGTCAGGAAAGGGACACCTTAGGCCAGGAAGTCTGCCAATTAAAAGAAAAAATTGAAGAAAATCACCTGGCCCTCCAGGGGCGGGGTGACCTCAAAAAAGAGCATCAGGACTTGCTAGAGCACACCAGGAGGGTGGATGATGCTCTGGCAAGAAAGGAAGAGGCCAGTAGGGATGGGACTCAGGAGGTAACCCTCCTGCAGCAAAGACTGGCCCAGTATTCCAGGACCAACCAGGAAGCGCAGAGAGAAAATGAGGCTCTCTGTCAGCACAATGATAGGCTCCAGCAACAGGTAGCCATGCAGGAGAGACTGATAGAGTCTAGTAAGGCCTTAACTGAGGAACTGAAAGCGCAGGCTCTTGCATTGCAACAGGGAGCAGGGGCTGACAGAGATGAAGTTCGCTGTGTTAATGACTCCACTCAAGCATTCCCACTAAGTCAGTGCCTTGTCTGGGATTGCTCAAGGGAAGCCCTTATTTATATATTTTTATGACAAGTTATAATCTGGGTGATGAACCCTTGTATCATGCCCTCTCTGAGAATCCCCTGACCCCACTGAGCCAAGAAGTAGGTTTGTTTTGCAAATTGAAAAGGTTTATTTGAAAAATTAAACAATAGATATATATCACACTTTTATAATAAATTAATATTTGATATCACACTTAGACATATGACAGTGAGTGATCAACAATGGATGATGTTATACTAGCACACTGGTTTAATTACTTAGGAGTAGTATAGAGGATAAGATAGCTGAGAATGCTTTATATGGTAGAAGGAAAGGCAAGGTGGAAAAGAAGCAACACAGGAATAAACTCGATATGATTTCAGCAAAACATAATATAATCACTTTTCCCCTTTTGGCAATTCACCCCCCCCCCTCTATGCAATGTAAGGAGGTGGAAGTAACACACACAGTCTTCAGGAATACAATCACAGTACAGTACGAATTCAGTTCCCCCCTAGCAAGCTTAGAGAAACAGGGATGATTTTAAACACAGGCAAAGTACTTTAAAGGTGGTATGCAAAGAAGGGAAAAATATGCTAAATATGATTTTAATTCCCTCTAGAGTTTCAGGGTGAGTGTGAGATATTTTAAAGCAGTTCAGGATCACTTTAGCAATGCTCTATGAATGAGAGCCTAGAATTTTAGCTGTATAATGAAAGTTAAATCTCGCTTCTAGCACAAACGGTTCAAGAGATACAGACAATTTTGTGAAGGTAGATTCTCAAAATAAAAGTAAAGCTCAGAATGACAGATGACAATTTTGCAGCTTTGAATCAACAGGAGGGACACAATTTCTATGATGCAGTTCTCAATAGGTTAAAATAGTTTGAATTAGATTATTTTAAACTAAGAGATTGGTTTTGCACAGTTCTGGCTGAGTACTCACACTATATTTTGGACAGGAATGCGACTTCGTCACGGATCCGGTCAGGATTGGCTGCGGTTCTTTCGCCACTTGGTACTGGTTCTGCGCACAGCGATCTGGGTCAGCTCTCAACACTGCACAGTTCTGGTCTCTCTGGATCTCCGGTCTCTCTGGATTTCTGGTCTCTGGAGATTGATGGATTTGAAGTCTGGAGTCTCCCGGCAAAGCGTCCCACAAGAAAGTGGAAAGTGAATGACCCTACCTGGGTTCCAGTGGCTCTTTTTATGTCTTTTGAAAATGGGTGTGGATGCTAACTTTCTTTACCCAACCCACTCACGATTTGATATTTCAAGGATTTCTCTTTGACCTGATTTGAGAAGGGAACAGTGAGGTCAGAGTGATGAGGTAGGTTTATGGTCAGAGGATCCTCCTCTTGTCAAATTGCACACAAATCTATTTCTGATCCAAATACCCATTTATCTATGTACCATTTTTATAATATTATCTGTCCAGTTAACATATTTTCTGTAGCACCAAACCATCCGATCCCTGTCTTTGTAAGATGTCGTGTCAACTTTTGACAGAATTCTGCCCTTTTCATCCAGATAACGACCTCTAAACTTTTCCAGATTTTACACAAACATGCACAAGGAATATGGGCATCAGATGATAAAGTGTCAGATTTTTAACATACAGACATTTGGAGTAATACCATATTTTCCACTACTACCCCAAGAACATACCACAGATTCCTAACACCTCTTAAAATATGCACAGTACTATTAATTATCCATCTTTTTAAAATTATGCTCTGGCCCAGAGGGGTGTGGTTTCCCAAAGCACATGGTGGAATTTCTGGTTTGTCCACTTCCCCCAAGCTCAGCTTGCTCACAGATGCAGTGCCCCTCCCCGTTTCCTTCCAAGCGGAAGCCATTTACGACCCCCCTAATTTAACATTTGCCTGGGCAAAGGAAGGCTCATTGTTTAGTTTACTGCAGTCCCCAGGTGCCACTCCCCTAATTCAATCAGAGAGGTATCATCTCCTTTTGGCAGGGACAGCAGAATGCAGCTAGGCCTGGGAACACAGCTGCTGATCAAGTTTCAACTCCTGTCGGGGGTAGTTGTCAGGCAGAATTCAATCTCTTTAAGCCAGGCTTCAGCTAAATGTCACTTTGGTTCCCAGTTTTCTACATTCAAACCAAACTTGCAAGTTTTACACATGCAGTTAGAACACTGATTCTAAGTTCAAAACTATGACATTTAACAGTTGCAAACTATGTGACACTCAAAAGTAGGTCACTCATTTATTCTAAACATTTCGATTTTAGTCGCTTTAAACCCAAATTCACTTAAGCTGCTGACATCCCCAGCTATTTTCAATACATACATTAGACAATTACTTCCTTCAAGTCATTTCAGAATATAGTTTTACATTGTATCCACCTCTTAGTAAGTCTTTCTTTGGCCTGGTTTGGTTAATTTGTTCAGTTTTACACAAGTGTCTGGTGGTTTTAAAACGCCGGCTTTCTGGTAGTGGTGAGCACCAGTATTGCACCTATTTTTGACATTAATAACAACAGATTTTGAACAGCACCATATTCCTTAGCACTGATTTCGCTCATGGCGCTTCTGGCCCCTCACGCTCACACTGGTGGGTGGCAGATCAGGCGACCATTTTGTTGTGCCCAAAGACTGCGCGGTTCTCCAGGATTCTGGCGCAAATGTGGGCTTTTCCGCCCTCTTGAATTTCCTAAGCCCACAGCACCAAATGTTGTAGCATAATAACTTGAACGTGCGTCAAGACACCCAACAGCTGGGAAAGGGAAACACCTCAGCATAACCTCAGGAGCCCTAGTACCAGAGGCCTTCATCTCTCCCAGTCCTTGGACTCTGCCACCCCCCATGTCCCCTGGCACACATGAGCACAGGGCCACAGGGATGGCAGATTACTATCCAGCCAAAGGTATGGGGCTCATAGGCCAGTACCACCCAGGAATGGATGGGCGGGCATCCGGGTATGGGCACCTAAGTACAGTGCAATTTAGTGGGGAACCCCAGGAGAATAGGCCCACTAAGGGCATCCTGAAAACCTTTGCCCAGTTAGGTCAGTGGGGGGGGGGGGTACCCATCAAATCCTGGCAGCAAGGAGGAATCTGAAGACTCCTCTGAACGTCACAGGACAAAGGAGACCAGGTCCCCACATTCTGCCAGCCATTCCCTGGCTCGCAGAATCCGGGAAAACCTGGAAGATCAGACGGGCACCTCTGGGAGCAGTGCTTCTGAGTCAGAGGATGAATGGACCAGGGTTAAGGCCAGTAAGGCAAAAAAGGGCCTTGCTTAAGGACCCCTTAAAACAGATTAAGGCAATAAGGAGTGTCATCACGCCTTATCACAAGAACGCCAAGCATTCTGTTTGGGAACACTTGGAGCTTTATGAGCAAATGATGGAGACTTTCCATTTGAAAGACAGCAGGAGCTGCATTCAGTATGTAAAATGGACATTCTCCCAAGAATACTCCAGTTTCTTTGCGGGGCTGGAGGACCAAAATCATTCAAGATGGTCCACCTACAAGGCGGCCATCTTGAAACATTTTTATGTTCACAGAAAACCCCAAGAGGCTCGCAAGGCAGCCTACAATTTGCAATGTGGGGAGGATCAGGCCCCACAAGAATTTGTGCAGGAATTGAAGCGTGCTTTTGCACAGACTACAAAAAGGGTATGCACGGACAGTAAAGAATTTGTTAATACGTTTTTCCATGCTCTCCTCAAATACATAATGACCCAGCTCGTGAAAGATATTCACGCAAAAAGATCTTTAGACTAGGTCATTGAGCAGGCCACCTGCATCTATGAGGTGCAGAAACCGGTGGAAAATAAGAATCAGCCCAAAAACCCCAAAACCAACAGCACCCCTGCTGCTGCCAAGGTAGCAGAGGTAAAGGTTGCCCCCGTTTTAGATTTGGAGATGGGGGGCCTAGAAACCTGCCTGCACTGAATAATTCACAGCCCAGAGGGCCCTCGGGCCAGTCACAGACAGGGAGTCAAGGAGGTAATCCCACAAATGGGGTCCCTCGCTCCCCTGACTATGTAAGTCCCAGCTACAAGGGAAACAGACCCATTCTGGGTTACGTGTGGACTCCTCCAGCCCAAGGGGGGGGATCCGGCCAAGCACCTGACCCAGGGAACTTCCCTTCTAACTTCCCATAGGAGGGCAGAAATTCCCCAAAGCCTGGGCAGAACTTGTTCCCCAGGTATCCACCCAACTTCCAGCCCCTAAATCATCCATCCTTCTTTCCCCACTTCCCTGAGCCCAGACCACCTAATCTGGGAGAGGGGAGGCCAAGGGTGGAGGGGTACCCAAATCTTCCCAACCCGGGGTACTACCAGAGAAGGGATAGCTACCCTTCCCGGGATAAGCCCAGGGGAGAAAATAGAACCCTGTATCAGCCTGAGCGTGTTTCCCAACTTGAGCGCCAGGCCCAGAATATGGCACAGGAGCTCGGTTGCGTGCTAAGGGCTCAGCAGAACCCTCAGATTGGCATGCCGGCACAGAATGCACCAAACTCTGGGCCTGGTGCTCTAGAACAATGACGGGGGCAGCACCCTGATAACCCACCGGTTCCCAGGAGGAGGCACAAGGTGACGGGGGGTGTAAAGCCTTGGAGGAAGCTTTCTTCCCCACTTGTAAACAGCCACTGGAAACCCAGGAACCGGAAACAAAATCTCCTACCCCTGAAAGTCTGCCACCCAAGGAGCAGAGAGGAGGTAGGAGAAACAAAGGACCCAAACAGACCCATTTTGTGGAGGAGGTACAGGTCTTCCGATTTGAGGGAGAGGGATCCTCCGAGGATCCTGGGAAAAGGATCTTCTCCTTCAGAGATGGGGAACTCCTCCCAAGGTAAAATGGGTCCCAAGGGATTCCAACCCAGACTGGGTAGATGGGGTGATTGAGCTGTTGCCGCCCATCATTCTATCCCAGAACCAACAATTTCTGAAAACCCCTGGTTCAAACCCATCCTGATGACTGCCTCCAAAAAGGGGGGGCGGCCCAGAACCAGAACCGGGGAACCCAAAACCGCATCCATAGACTGGGTAGATGTGGGGATTGAGCTGTCGCCGCCCATCATTCTATCCCAGAACCAACAATACCGAAAACCCCTGGTTCAAACCCATCCTGGTGACTGCTTCCAAAAAGGGGGGGGTACCCAGAACTGGAACCAGGGGAACCAGAAACGCATCCTTATCCGATTGCCAACTTTTTCTTTCAGATTCCCAAAACTCCCTGCCGAACTCTGCCCAGATCTCTTCTCTCTCAATGTTCAAAACCAGAAAATTAGCCCACCAGTTGTCCACAAATGTGCATTATCTGTGCCCCCTTGAGGAGAAGGAGGGAAGATACTATGCCCCGGTACAAGTACAGGGGCAAGGTACAATTTTGGCACTGGTGGACACTGGATCCCAAGATACCCTTCTGTCCAAAAGGCCCTTTGATGAACTAAATGCAGGAAGGGGGGAGAATTACCAAATTCCTCTCACCTCTCTTCCTGGACAACTTCAGAACTTTGACGGGAAGGAAATGCCCATCGAGGGGACTGCAGATTTGGACATCAGAATTGGGCGACACAAGGTGAAACACCCTGTCATAGTAGTGACTCCAGAGGGCACCCCTTGTTTACTAGGGAATGACCTCCTGAGAAGGTTGTCACCCCTAATAGATTGTGTGAACAAGGTCCTCTGGACCCAGACTAGCCGACCAATAAAATTAAAACAGAGTGTCAACCATGTTAGTTTAAATGGTACCTGCCACATGGTTGAACAAAAATCTGACCAAGTAGAATTTCACTTCCAGAACAACCAAATTCCAGACGTGACAGTAATAGCAGTAGGACAACAGACTGGTGATGGGGGGTCCTCTCTATTTCTGAAAATCAACCTTCCTTCCAGTTTAAGGTGGTAGTCCACACTGGAAGGAAATACTCTGAAATTCTTTACTAATCCACAATCATAAACTCCCACTCCGATAGTCCAGATAGATGTGAAATCAGCTCAGAGCCTGGCTGATATTCAGCAAATTGGAGAGCAGTTGTTCAAGCCCTGTTCAATTAAATGATGGGAAGGACTCTGTTCTCGCCTGAGTGTGTGTGAACAACAGTAAGAGCTTCATCAGCGAAGCCATGTTCCGACAACTCCCAAAAGATCCAGTAATTGCCACATTCAAACTGATAGACAAATGGGAAATGGATCTGGAAACACCCAATTCCAAACATCTCCTGCCAAGCAGGTGTATGCTCAAAATCTCCATTGGCAACAAGAGCATAGTCCATAATTGCTGGGTCGTGCGAGATGTCACTGCCGCCTTTTACTTAGGCAGTGACATTCTCAATCGCTTTGCCATTAGTTTGGACCTAATAAACTTCAAAGCTTGGTCCCGATTAGCGGATAATCCCATGGGCTTTGATGATCCAGAAAAAGCATTTAGGTCAGCTCAATTGCTACCTTATGCAGTTGAAATTCAGGTTAAAGAGGAAGTCACCATCCCAGAAAGGACTCGACAATTCTCCCTGGAAGTGAAAGTTAAAAGAGGACAAAAATTGAAAAACCCTGATGCTTATATTCATCTAAATGCTTCTCTCCAACAGCAAGGGTTGGGGGTAAACCCAACACCATTAGTCAACATAGAACATGACACCATTCCAATGGAGGTGGATAACAGCGACTTATAGAGCATTACTCTAGCCGCAGGCACCATTATTGGAATGACGGTTGATGACTGACATTTTCAATTGATTTAGGAAATGAACTGTTAGGACCAATCTCCAAGGACTGTTTTGACAGTGACGGTGATGACAACAGAACACCAGACAGGATCTTTACCCGGCATGGGGGTGATTTTCCAGGTCCATGAGGGCTGCCTTTCCCACCTGAAGCCTCCAGTCCAAATCAGCACTCTGACCAGGGACTTCTCCACCCAGCTGGAGGAGGCCGCTGAGAAAGCCAAACCAGAAGTCTTTCCAGGCTTCAGGCAGATGGTGGAAGAGAGAGTCAACCTAGCTGATGCCTTAGTGACTCTGGAACAGAAGCAAAAGTTGAAACAAGTTTTCTTGGATTTCCAAGATCTCTTTGCGGTAGGCTCATATGAATGTGGTCGCACCGACATCCACACAACAACAATTCCCATGGACCCTGGAATGACTCCAGTGTTTGTGAAGCAATATTGTTTGCCCCTCGCATCCATGGAGTCCCTTACTGAAATAATTAAGAACCTTGAGTGCCGGGGAATAATCCGTCCAGTACACAGCACCTTCAATAATCCGGTGCTGGGAATATTGAAGCCAAACGGCCACGGGAGACTCTGTGCCGACCTTAGGAAGCTCAACAAATGGGTCCATACTTCCCGATGGCCTCTTCCCTACATTGACCAAGGGCTGGCCCAGATCCAGGGGTCACAGGTATGCACTGCAATAGACCTGACCAATGGATACTGGACCATGCCTGTCAGTAGGGAGCACCAAAACAAACTGGCTTTTACCTTTGGGGGCCAGAAGTACACATGGACCCGGACACCCTTCGGATACCTCAACTCCGGCAATGAGTTCAACATTTTCCTACACAAGGCCATGCCCGACCTGGGTGCGAGGGGTAACCTGGTTTATGTAGATGATGTCCTCATCAAAAGTTCAACTGTGGAGGAACATATAGCGGAGATCAGTTATGTTCTGACCCAGTTGAGGGCCGCCGGAGCAAAACTTTCCTTTCAGAAAGCACAGTGGTGTAGAACCCGTGTAAATTTCTTGGGGCATGAGATTACTCCTCAGGGTCTCTGTCCCCAGGAAAAGAAAGTGGAAGCACTCCAGAAACTGAAAGACCCCACAACTCTGCGGGAACTAAGGAGCCTCCTTGGACTGACTAATTAGAGCAGAAAGTTCATAGAGGGCTACACAGAGATCACCAGACCCCTGATCCATCTCTTGAAGGGGGGGTCAAGTGGGAATGGGGTCCAGAACAATCCGAGGCAGTAAAACAGCTCAAAAGAAGCCTCTCACAAGCGCCCTGCCTAGCTTACCCTGTCAGAAACAAGGAGTTTTTCCTGGAGACAGGGTTCTCTAATACGTGCTTGATGGCAGTATTATACCAAAAGCATGACAAGGTCAATAAAGTAATCTCCTATGCGAGCAAAACTTCATCCTCTGTGGAGGAAAAATTCAATGATTGTGAGAAGGCACTCCTGGCAACGGTGTGGGCATTAAAGAATTACCGCCCGTTCATCCAGGGGGAACACATCATAGTGAAGACTCCACACAATTCCTGAATTACTTCCTGGATTCGGTCAATGCAAGGTTTTCCTGTGGAGGTCAGATATGGCCAAAACAAGAAGAGTCCCCTCGCGCAAGGTCTGGCTGACTTGCATGATTGTTCCAGAGAAAACTGTCTCTAAAAATCAAGGACAACATGGAGGCGTACCTTAATTCCCCACACAAAGTCTTTGAAGAAGACAAGTGTGAGGGAATGCCCACTGTCTATGTGGATGGATGCTCTTACCATGTTGACAACAACGGGAAAAAAGAACTTGTGGCCGGCGTAGGGAATGCATGGGTGAATGAGTCCCCAGAACCCTCCGCTGGATACAAAATTGGTCCCTGAAGTAGTCAGGTGGCAGACTTGATGGCTGTGTATCAAGCCATCCTCACTGCTGTGCAACATCAACTCCACAAACTGGTCATAATCACAGACTCAGATTATGTACGGAACGGGTTCGTGGAGCACCTGGTTAATTGGAAAACCAGAGGCATGTTATGTGCTAATAACAAACCCTTGAAACATGGGAAGTTAATTCAAAACATTGATGATCTGGTCACCACGAACAGGATGACCATCTACTGGAATAAGATCAAGGGTCATTCCAAAGTAGAGGGACCAGACAAAACTGGAAATGACTTAGCTGATCAGCTGGCCAAAACCGGGGCCATCCAAGGGGATCTAATAGAGATTGAGTCCCTGTTGTGGGGAAATCAAGGTCACTGCTATCACTAGGTCCTAGGCAAATGCTCACAATGATCTTTCAACTGCACAATAGAGTAAGGAGACCCCAGATGCTGATTTGATTACAGCTCAGAAGGGGGATCCAATAATTGGTAGGTTTTACCAACACATTGAGGACCCTGAGACCTTTCCCTTGACGGATGCCGATTACATTGGGAAAGAGGACCTTAGAGTGTTGATGAAATGTCCAAAAATGTTCTGAATCCAAGACGGTTTGTTGGTAAGGAAATCCCAAGCTAGCCATGATCAGTGGGTGGTTCCTACCTCATCCCGAAGCCTGATGTTAAGTCACGCCCATGATGCGGCCACCGCCGGTCATAGGGGGTTTCATACAACACTTGAGATCTTAAGAGAGGTTGCATACTGGCCACACATGGGGCAGGACCTCAACCAATACTTGAAGGGGTGTCTTGTGTATGCACAATTTCAGCCAACATCCCTCACACACCGTGCGCCTCTCCAAAAGAGGGGGATGACACTGCCATGGTCAGTTTTGCAAATCAACTTCATAGGCCCTGTGATTCGCTCCTCTGGGGGAAATAAGTACATGTTTACGGTCACATGCTTATTTACTAACTGGGTGGAGTGTCTCCCGGCCCCAAACTGCAAGGCACAAACAGCAGCTGCCCTGATGATCAACCACATCTTTTCGCGTTTTGGTCTACCCCAAAGGATTGAGTCTGACAGAGGTAGCCATTTCACCAGCGAGGTAATGACAAAGATGTGGGAGATACTTGGGGTCAAAAGGAAGCTACACATTGCTTACCGGCCAGACTCTTCTGGTGCAGTGGAGAGATACAACAGAACCATTGTGAGCATATTAAAAAAGTTTGTGGCAGATTCTGGGCCAAGTTGGGATATCCGATTACCTCTGGTCCTAATGGCCATCAGATCTACCCCTTCATCTGCAACTAAAATGTCACCATTTGAGCTGATAACTGTACGCAAGATGGTGCTTCCCCAGCATTTGCTCTACAGGACCCAAGAGCATACATTGATCAATGCCTCCACAACTCATGAGTATGTGGAGAATTTGAGAAAACACCTCCAACATGCTTTTGCCTATGCTCAGCGGAATCTAGAAAGATCAGCTGATAGCATGAAGAGCCATTACGATTTGAAAACTACCATGAAAGAGTACAATGTAGGAGACCAGATTTATCTATACAATTTCCAAAGAAACCAGGCCAAACAGCGAACATTTTTGCCTACATGGAAGGGACCTTTTGAAATTATAGACAAGATCTCCCCAGTTGCTTACAAGATCTGCATCCCCAAAGGCAGTTTGGCGGAAGGGGAAGACAAGTGGGTCCACATCAATCAGTTAAAGTGTTGCCATCCCAGGCACATTCTGCAGCAACTGGAGGAGTCCTCTGCAATACCAGAGGGGGCCGCTCCAGAGTAATTCAGTTCCAACCCTAAAATATCCCACATGTAGTCTTTAAAATATTATGATTCTTGAATGAAAATGTCTTCTGATTATATCTTGTTTATTTAAAATAAGAATGTAAATGTCTATTGATTTATAAAAATGTATATGCCGCCCCACTATATCAATAGTGGGGGAGAAATGTCTACGAATAGGTATTGCTGCTTTGCTTTGTCATCCTAGGAGAAAGAAAACCTGGAGACTGACCACGGAAGACGGCCTGGGGACCGGGAGCAAAGATCCGAGGGGCCCAGGGTACCGCCCAATACTCCCATCAGGACCGGCGAGGAGAACCGATCGATCGACCCTGATGAAGGAAAGATGCTGAACTGTGCCATCTGCGGAATCGGAAGAAGATGATGCTGACATACCAGCGCGTGGATCAAAACATCCTTTGCACCGACTCCCCCTCGACTCAAAATCAAAGTGCAGTCGGACGGGGGGGCTTGTTGGGTGTCTTGACCCACATTCAAGTTATTATGCTGCCACTTTTGGTGCTGTGGGCTTAGAAAATCCAAGATGGCCAAAAAGCCCATATTTGCACCAGAATCCAGGAAAACCGTGCAGTTTTGCACACACAAAATGGTCGCCTGACCTACCACCCACCTGTGCGAGTGTGATGGGCCTGAAGCGCCATGAGTGAAATGTGGTGCCAAAGGAAAAACAGCAGTGCCTGTTAGCGCTTTGAAATCACCTTTGTTTCTCTGAAATGCAAGCTAAAAATGCCTATTTTAAACATTGCAAGATATTCAAAAATCTCACTGAACACCAGCAGACATTTGGCAGAATGTAGTCTTGTGTGCATACAAAATCTGGAAAGATGAAGAGCCCAAAACAATGTTTATAACAAAACTGGCTGAGCTGTGGATGTCAGTAGCTGAAGTGAAATTGGACTTAAAGCCACTAAAATCGAAATGTTTAAAATAAATGAGTGACCTACTTTGAGTGTCACATAGTTTGCAACTGTTTAAATGTCATAGTTTTGAACTTAGAATCAGCGTTCTAGCTGCATGTGTAGAAATTGCAAGTTTGATTTGAATGAAGAAAAACTGGGAACAAAAGTGACATTTGGCTGAAGCTTGGCTTGAAGAGATTGAATTCTGCCCGGCAACTACCCCCGATAGGAGTTGAAACTTGCTCAGCCACTGCATTCGCAGGCCTGGCTGCCTTCTGCTGTTCCCACCAAAAGAAGATTACACCTCTCTGATTGAATCAGGGGAGGAGCACCTGGGAGCAGGGAAACAGAACAATGAGCCTTCCTTGGCTCAGGCAAATGTTAAATTAGGGGGGGTCGTAAATGGCTTCTTCTTGGGAGAAACTGGGAGAAGCAGTGCCTCTGTGAGCAACCTGAGTTGGAGTAAGTGGATAAACCAGAAATTCCACCATGTGCTTTGGGAAATAACACCCCTCTGGGCCAGAGCATCATTTTAAAAAGATGGATAATTCATAGTACGGACTTGTCAAAATTATATAATTAATATCATTATTCTTGTGATTTTTCTGTGCACATTTTAAGAGGTGTTAGGACTCTGTGGTATGTTCTGGGGGTAGTAGCGGAAAATAAGGTATTACTCCGAATGTCTGCATGTTAAAAATCTGACACTTTATCATTTGAGGCCCATATTCCTTGTGCATGTTTGTGTAAATTCTGGAAAAGTTTAGAGGTTGTGTTCTTGATGAAAAGGGCAGAATTCTGTCATAAGTGGACACGACATCTTACAA
Organism: Ambystoma mexicanum; assembly: GCF_040938575.1. Taxonomy (NCBI): domain Eukaryota; kingdom Metazoa; phylum Chordata; class Amphibia; order Caudata; family Ambystomatidae; genus Ambystoma; species Ambystoma mexicanum. The sequence continues at coordinate 908,333,747 of NC_090926.1, forward strand.
AGACAGGGATCGGATGGTTTGGTGCTACAGAAAATATGTTAACTGGACATATAATATTACAAATATGGTACATAGATAAATATGTATTTGGATCACAAATAGATTTGTGTGCAAATTGACAAGGGGAGTGTTCTTTCTGTATGCCATAAAATTGATGCCTGATGACACTCCATTCCTTCCCCCAATCAAGGGAGAGAGGAGAGCTTGGCCAATGATAAGTTGTGAGGGGCAGGCTTAGTTATGCCCACGCACCCTCCCATTTTCAAAACACATAAAAAGAGACTGCTTTGGACAGGCAAGACACTCACTTTCCATTTTCTTGTGAAGCACTCTGCCGGACCAGGCAATATCCAGAAGGACCATCTCCAGAACTTAGAATCCAGACTTCCGAACTTTTTCAGCAGGCCTCAAAATCTTTTGCACATTATTCAAATAGCCGGGCGAGCTGTTTGATTCTGGCTAGAACCTTGGGCCAGAACCATATCCAGACCCAGAAAGCAGTGCTGTATCCAGAATCCACCTGATCCAGACCAGCAGAACCAGAGACCCAGACAAGACAGCAGTGCCGCTAGCAGACCCAGACCAGATCGCTGTGAGCAGAACCAGTACCAGAAACCGCCCGGAGTCCAGTCCAAACCTGACCAGACCTTGACGGCCTATTTCAAATTTATAGTGTGAGTACTCAGCCAGAACTGTGCAGAACCCATCTCTTAGTTTAAAATAATCTGATTCAAAACATTTGACCCTGTCCAGAACTGCATCATAGGAATCGCGTTTTCATTCTGTCATTTCAAAGCTGTAAAAGTGTCATTTTTTTCATTCTGAAGTTTACTTTCATTTTGAGAAACGACATTCACTAAATCGTCCATATCTTTTGAATCATACGTGCTAGGAACGAGATTTAACTTTCATTGTAAAGCTAAGATTCTACACCAATCAGGAAGAGGAACCCCGGATATGTGAAGGTAGTTGATTGAATATTTTCAATCATGGTCGATAAGCGGGCCACAAAATATTTTATTAAGGAAGGTAAAACAATGCACATACTGGGGTTATCTGTGCCTATTCTGTTGGTTCCCTATATTGAAGATCTACGTATCAAGGTAGGTGCACAAAATGTAGCAGCTCCTTTGTTGAATTGTACAGATACATTGGCAAATCTCTTGGGCAGCGACATCTTGAGCAAACTTCAAATGTCGATTGATTTCACAGAGGAAGGTATAGACTGCTGAACTCCAGGTTTGTATCCGGTCAGAGAGGCAGCACGTTGGCATGCATACTGTAGTGACAGCGCGATAAGAGGGGTGCCTATACATTTAACTTTGTTTCTTTATGGGGTAATGTTTTTGTTGTGTTGGGTCTTGGGAATTCGAACGCAGACAGGGCGGTACCAAGTGAGTTTTTTTTGTTGGCCTATTGTGCTGCAGGAGGTAAAACCAGGCACCATTGTTACGATTCTCCTAGAGGCAGTAGTTATCAAGAAGAACAGAGTGGTTTCTCAGGCACTGATGAGGAAGGCGGAGAGTGGCACACATTCTGCGCTTCGATCCAACCTTCTGTGCACCGATCCAACCCTATTTCTAAGGGACGTTTCCGATGAACAATTTTTCAAAGACACCAAAGGCACAGGAGAGATGGTTTTTGAGATTTGGGTGCCTTGCCAGATAGCGATAGAGCAAAGGGAAGTACCACAGACCATGTCCATCATTGGAAATTCATCACCACTTTGGAAGGAGGATTTGGAAAAAGGTGCTGGGCCATTTATGGGCCAGTTATCGTCACCATGTGGGGATGCTAAAGAGTGTTGGAGCAATGGGAATAAAATTGAAACCTGGTGCAATATTACCACGTGCTAAGCAGTACCCGATGTCTAGAGAGTCAGACAAAGGGATTTATGAGACCATTCTGGTGTTGTTAAAGCAAGGCATAATACAACCTTCTGTGGCCCAATGTAACACAGCCATCTACCCTGTGAAGAAAGAGAAGGGGTCCAGTTGGAGGGTGGTCCAGGATTTGCGCCCCCACAATAATATTGTTGAGGCAGTATTTGCGGTGGTACCGAATCCTGACACCATTCTCTGTAATATCCCTTCTGGGTCGACCCACTTCACAGTGATTGATTTAAAAGAATTGTTTTCTCGGTCCCCTTTCATCCTGATTCGAGCACACAAGGTTGCCCCAGGGGTACCATGAATCTCGGATTGTTTTTACAGAGTGGGTCAAATGGATTTGGGAAATGTTCATGTGTCTAGTACAGTAATCCAGTATGTGGATGATTTGCTATTCTGTAGCACTTCAGAAGAGCAGTGTTGAGGAGATTCAATAATGCTCTTCACCCTGCTTGTGGAGAAGGGGTACAAAGTGAACAAATGTAAATTGCGTTACTTCCAGACAGAGGTAGTATATTTTGGGCAAGTGATATCACCTGCAGGAAGGAAGGTAATGCCAGAGAGAGCGACTGCAGTTCAGAATACGCCTCAGCCAGTCACGGTGAAACAAATGCAGCAGTTTCTGGGGCCCTGTAACTATTGTAGATCTTGAAGCTTTGACCACTCTAGTTACGTGAGGCCCCTACTGCAGGGGCTTACGGAAGCACAGAAAGAGAAGGGTCCGATAGAATGGTCTGAAAAGGGTGACTTGCTTCCAGGAACTCAAGGCCACGACCAGCAATGCTCCGGTCTTGGCAACCTCCATTACAAGAAACCATTTCAATGGTTTTCTCATTCAAATGAGCAGGTGATGACAGAAGTCCTGAACCAGTAAACCTTGCTAAGCCACAAACCTTTAGCACATTATAACAGACTTCTAGGCCCAGTGATGCAGGGACAGTTCCTTTGTGAGCAATCTTTAGTGGGAGCTGCTTTTGCAATTCAGAAGTCCTCAACCATTACCGTGGGTTGCCCAGTGACGTTGTTTGTGGAACATGCAGTCTTTGCGATCTTGGAAAAGTGCAAGCCGACTTTGACGACCCAAGGAGTTTCGGGATACAAAGTAATTCTATCAAATGCATCGATACATTCCGTGCGGTGTCACCTAGTTAATCCTGCAATATTTGTAGTTGAGTCAGTGAAACCTAATGATATTGTTAATGATTGTGCAACTTATGATGGAGAAGAGGAAGAGAGGACGAATGTTAAAGAGGATGGCTTGGGGGGAAGTGAGGTACTTTTTGCTGATGGGTCCTCAATAATTAATCAGGACACTGGTGAAAGGCATACAGGTACAGGTGTTGTGGGCCTTGTGGATAGGCGATACCAGATGAGACTGAAGACAAGGTTGCCTTTGCACTACTGCACGGTGGAATTGATGGCACTTAAAGAGGTGCTAGAAATGAGTAAGGGGAAGGCAGTCACTATTTATTCTGACTGTGCCTATGTAACCTCCAATGTACATTCAGGATTATCAAGGTGGCAGAGAAGAGGGTTTAGGAAATCTGATGGGATCCAGCATGCTGCACTGCTATCCAGACTAATCGAAGTGTTAACCTTGTCCACAGAGGTAGGCCTAGTAAAGTGCGCTGTGCACACTAATCATACTATTTTCATAGCACTTGGAAATGATGCCGCAGGTATGGTGGCAAAAGAGGACGCATATTCGCCATTTACAGATTCCCAGAAAATGGAACCCGTGTTCCAGCCAGTACCATTACAAGCCCCATATACTGCGGTCCTGGTGCTTCAAATCATAGAGAGGCAAGGAAAAGCACCTAAAGAGGAACAGGAGCTTTGGACAAAGAGAAGATGTGCCCTCTCGCCCACACATTTGCTGTGGAGACAGGAGCTGACAGGGAAGTTAGTAATGCCTGTAGAACTGCTCCTTTTGGCTCTAGAGCAACTACATCTCCCATTGCACACTTCTCTATGACCATCTGCAGCAGAGATCGAGGAGGAATGGTTCATACCGAACCTTCAGGAACAGGTAAGTCGATTCTTACTAAGCTGTACAGTTTGTAAGGAATTCAGTGCTGGAAACACAATGAGGTCTGTAAGGGGAGTTTTGCTGAGGCATTCTGTGCTATATTGGGAGCTCCATATAGACTGTGTGGATATGCTCATGAAATGTAATAATTACCGGTATCTTATTGTGGTAGATTGTCCATTCTCCTGGTGTATTGAGGTTGGTCCCTGCATATACCCTGATGCTAAGTCTGCAGCAGCATTTTTGGTGAGAGAGGCTTTTCCACAGTGGGGAATTTGTGAGGTCCTGCTATCCAACAATGGAACCCACTTTTTTAATGCCTTGTTTTTGAATGCCTTGTTCACCGAAATTACTTCACTCTTTGGGATCAAGCACAGGTTGTGTTCAGTGTACCACCCACATGCCAACAGGTTCATGGAACACCTAAATGGAGTCCTTAAGGCGCGGCTGGTCAAGATGTGCAACGATTTAAGAAAATTGTGGCTGCACTGCCTGACTTTGGTATTGTTTCATTTGAGAAATCACCCAGTGTAAGAGCACCACCTTGGTCGATCATGATGGGGTGTAGACTACATACACCACTCTGACCTGCCCACACTACATCCGACGCATTTAAAACCGCAGAGGTCCTATGTGAGGAGTTTAGGGAGTACCTTAGAGCTTTAACCAAAAGTGTCAAGATAACATCTTCACAGGTTGTATCTTCTCACTAACAGTCTATGGTAGAAAGCACAAGGAAACTGACTATCAGCACAAGCAACCCTTCCTCCCAGGAGACTGGATCTACTTACAGACTTTTGTTCACCACTGGAATGAACAGTGTTTCTATGGGATACACCAGGCGGGTAATCAATGAAAAAATGCTGTGAAGTTGGAGGGCAGCAGGAGCTGGGTGCACATTAGCGATATGCAAAGAGAAACCAGTACCCCTCCACTGGCACAGGAGCAGGCGCAAAGTTAATTATGCCCTAAAGATTTACAGTTAATTCCAGTGGCTAAGGGGGATGCGGATAGAGATCCAGGAGCTGAATGTTTGTGTTTTAAGAAAGGAAAGAAGAAGAACATTTTGAATTCATAATGAATGTTACAGTAATTGTGTCTATGCTGTTTTGCAGTTCTTTTGTCATTATGTTCAGGTATGGCAACCATTGTAAATGTGAATGGTTTAAATGTATCCAGTCTCATGAAATTTGAAGACCTATAATTGAGGCCAAAAAGGAATATTGATGTTGATTTTATGGACAATGAAAATGACCGATCTATAGACCCAATAGTAGATGCTTTTGGTTTTGCAGCAGATAATGTATGGTACAACCACATGAGGAGGGTTGAGAGAAATGGAGATCTGTAGGATTTTGCTACATCTGCTCTCTCATCCCCCATGCTTCTGTTGTCCAGAGGGTGTTCACCCTGAATGAAGTAGAGTTATTAGACACACTGTCTAGTGCATCTAGCTTTGTGCAGGGTCAGAAGCCAGTTCAAAGGGCAATCAGTCACAGCATTAATTTTACCTGTTGACAAAGAATGTTCAGCTACAGATCGCAAAGAGCAGAAGAATGTTCGGTGTAGGCAAAGAGTACAATTGAGTTTAGATGGGGCTATTTTTACCAAAAAACGATGGGCTCAAGGGGTGAAGAGTTGCAGAGCTGGAGGAATGAAGGGATTCTCAGAAGAAGGGGTGGCACAGGTAAACCAAGAATGCGGAAATGTGTGGCAAAACTATCTACAGCATCTGACATGGCTCAAGGAGTCAGAAAACCTGTTAAGTTACAGACACTTATCTATTTTTCTCTGTGTTTTAAGGGTGATGGCACAGTAACAATTGGCACAAATGGGAACCGCAGCCGCGTGCTTCACCTTGCCGACCTGACTGGAGGCACAGCTGTTCATTTGGACATGCAGATGGTACGCCTACAGGCAGTTGCCTCCAGCCTGGCGATGTGTGTGCAGTTTCACCACATTGCATGTGCACGTCCCTATCATGCTAGAAGAACATTTGGTCTTGGCCTGCTCAATGCCCAAAGCCACATCTGTGCCCACTTTTTCCCCTGTGCCCCTTGCGTCCCCTGTATCACCCCACATGGACATATCAATGACTCTGCACTCTGGGCTAATTGCTACTGTGGAATGGTCCACAGCAATTACAGGTTCAAGCTTGGTTGAACCTCTAATGTCCTTTGCCCGCTAATGTCATACCCAGAGTGCATTGTCTGCAGGTCGTGGAGGCAGAGGAAAGCAACAACAGGGATGGTGAGACCCTGCTCTGGTCTGAACCTCTTCTCTGGGCTTCTCTAACTCTGGCCTTTCCTCTGTCTGCCTACTTCAAAAGGACTCCAGTAATCAGCACCATGATGTGGCATGGCTAGTGTCATGACATGACTGCTTGGGAAGAAATGGTTCCCAGGATAATTCCAGGGGAGAGTTCCTTTTCCCTGGAGGAAGATGTTGACCCTCTTAAGGGGTATCACAGAAGGCTTCTTGGGCTGGATCCCACATGGTTGCTGTGGGTGCACCCTGGTTACACTGCTCATCCATAAGTAGCCCTTCCATAAACGAGTCACTGATCACCAAGATGACAATCATAACATCATTGTTTGTGGCTGTATAATGTGGTAACCACAGTAGCTACCATGTCATAACTAGACATGGTTTTTATTTTGATAATTGCAAGCAAGGCTGAGTGGGTTATAGAATTATGATTTCTTGAAACAGAGGTAGAGATGTGCAAAGAGACACTTTTATCTGCTGGAACTTTGTATCACAGCAGCTGTGTTCAAGATTGCATATGCCTTTGAGCCTGCTCTGGTGCCACAGCAGTGCAGCTGGTGCCACAGCAGTGCAGCTGCTGTGGAAATCAGGAGACAGTCACAGCAAGGTACATGTGTACATTATGTTGTTCCGCATGGAGCATTATCAAAGGGAGTTCTGTTTAGCAGATTTCACTTTCAAAAGCGTAATTACCAGCATCATTTTATAAATCAAAATCAAAACAAGATCAGACTATTTGGCTCTCACATATGGCATCTCAACGTATATGCTTGCTTTCTTTCATCAAAGCACACTGTCAGCCCTTGCTGTACTATAAGGTCGGAGTGCCTTTAGCTCTATGGATGTCCAAAGGAGACCATCCAATGGAACCTTTGAGAGGATGAATGAAAGGCCAGAGGCATGTGTAGGATCTGCATCCAGTGTTTCTCGAGTCAGATTCTGTTGCAGCGATAGGTAACTGGAGCAACAGAGGATACTGCTCTTCCGTAGTGTGTAAAATAATCTTTTATAAAATACTTCTGCCATCTTGGTGACCTATGTGAAAGACCTTAAATCACTGGATTCTTTCAGGAACACCCCCTCAGAAGTGTATTGAACTTTAGCTAATAGTTGTGTACATCTGTGATGTAAAACACACTGGCCCTCATTACGACCCTTGCGGAAAGCGACTGACCGGAGCGCCACAGCGTAAATAGCGTTTCCGCCATTGCACGAAGGAGCAAAGTGCGGCCCATTCCGACCCATCGGGCACGAGCACCACGCCACGGCGGAAGTGCAAAGTCCGCGATGGCGGAAATGACCCCAAAACGGCCCACACCGCCGCCGTACGGCGCCCTAGGTGCAATACCGCCACCCCTCTTAGCGGTCACCGCAGTGTGCGCCTACCGGAAAGTACGGTGACCGGAAATATACGGAAACGGAAGTTAAAACATGGGCCCGGAACGGGAAACATCCCGGCGTACACCTATAAAACCACTAAAACCACACAACCACTAAAATCACTACCCTGAAACACACCCCAACCCGTCACCCACCCTAGCGAAACCAAGAAAAATGGGAAAAGTAGCGAAGAAAGCGTGCGACCGCAAGCGGCAGGTCCACTTCTCCCGCGAGGAACTCACCGTGCTAACAGAGACCCTCCAGGAGAATGCTGCCATCGTCTTCTCCACGCAAATGACCAGAACGGCACTTGCAAACAAGAAGACCATATGGGCTCTGGTGGCACAGCGGGTAAGTGCGGTGGGGACCGCACCCCGCACCCCACAGCAATGCCGCAAGCGATGGGACGACCTGCGGATACGCGTCCGCAGCATACTCTCTGCCAACCGCAACATTGCCACAGCCACCGGGGGAGGTCCTGAATCACCCATCAAGTTGACCCCCTGGGAAGAAATCTGTGCCTCCACCATCGGAATGGAGAGCATAGAGGGAGTCGGAGGGATGGAGAAAGGAGTGCAGACATCCGAAGATTCAGGTAGGTGTACCAGATAAAACAATGCCAAATCCACACAGTCCATCCATGTGAAGTACCATGCGTCCACATAGTGCAACAGAAACACATGTCCAGGAGAACGGCCACACACATCGGCCTGATAGAGCACGTTAAAACCCACAATAAATACATAAATAATTAAAAACCCCTAATACACGCACTACACGTGCAGCAGGCACACCCTAACTGCAGGCTGCAAAACAACTGCACCCTCACTCCACACACAAATCAAAGCACCTCCAAGGACCCGACCCAAATCACCCTCAGGTACCACCCCAGAGCATGTGATACAATGCCATTCCAATTCCCACAGACCCATCATTAACCCTCGCCCTCCTTTACTCCACCACAGGGTCCGATCCAAACGACGAGCTACAGGACACCCCTACCAGCACACCTGCAAAGAGGGCCAAGACCAACGGCCAGAGACCCTCCACCTCAGCTGCACGCATCAAGACACGGCAGCAGCACAAATCAGGTGGCAGCACAGAGGAGGGAACATCAACAGGCACCCCAGCAGCCAGCATGCCCACAACACCACCACCACAGGTCCCCCCAATGGATGCCACAGAAGGCACTGCCTCTGGTGGCAGCAGCACCATAGGTGACACCCCATTGATGGCAGCATGCTCCGACACAGAAAACGGGGATGTCGAAGTCAGATCCATCCATGACCTGTCCCAATCCCCCTGTCTGTCCCATCCCGTACAACATGAGGATACCACGCAGGGGCACCCACAAGACAACGACTGGCCATCCCCCCCAAGCCCTGTGGCAAGGCAACATGAGGACAACAGCCCCTCTGTGACACCCCCGCAAATGGGCATGGCCCAGCAGAGGCAACAGTCCCTCGACCAGTTAATCGTGCAACAGCAGCAAATGGCCACGCTCCTCAAGGACCATGCCGATGAATGTGGGGGCACTAAGGCAGACATAGAAACATCAACTGAGACACTTAGGGCAGAAATGGAGAGAGGCACAGAGACGCTGAGGGCACAAATGGAGAGTAGCCCCGAGAGCCTGAGAGTCCAAATGGAGAGAAGCACCGAGAGCCTGAGGGGGGAACTGCATGCGACGTCCAAAGACGTATGTGCCGAACTTGCCGCAGTGCGCCGTGTGCTCACTGAGCTCTCGCAAACCCTTAGGGACATGCATGGACGTGAGCAGGCAGACACATCATCCGTTGCAAGTTCCGTCCAGGGCAGCCCCCAACGTAGATCTGGAAGGAACCTGCGCTCCACAGGCAGGGGTGCCCCTGATACCCGCAGAGGGGGCTTGCAATAGCGACAGCCCACTGACAATGAGCATCTTTGGACACTGGTGTTCGGGGGGGAGGTAGGAGGGTGGAGGGGGTGTGTTGGGCTCACTTGGGTGGCGGGTCGATAGGGTGTTCAACATGACATCACATATGCCATAAAAAGTGCACGATCAACCAATGAGATGTGTGGACATTGATCTTTGTGTACTAGGCCATCATAGGCGTACAGTCCATATTGTGCATGTCCCAGACACACGCAGTGCCACGAGTCCCGTGTCCATGTATCAGCCACCAGGCGTGAGTACTAGAAGCATGCATCAATGAGATGCTGACGAATGTCACGGGCCTCCGGTGCCTCGCAGACTCCATGAGGTGCAGCCACATCCCCACCCTCATCATGACCATCATCAGGTGCTTGCAGTTCTGCGTCAGGGGGCATGGGCACATTTCTACGTACGCACATGTTGTGGAGCATGACACATGCCATCACCATCTTTGCAACCTTCTCATGGCGGTACAGGAGTGCCCCGCCAGACCTGCTGAGGCAGCGGAAACGAGTCTTCAGTAGGCCGAATGCCTGTTCTATGACTACCCGGGTACGTGAGTGGGCATGGTTGTAGTCCTCCTCATGCTGGTCCCGTGGGTTCCGGACTGGTGTGAGGAGCCATCTCTTCAGTGGATATCCAGCATCACCTGTATGTGGACGAGAAACGTATGATGTGGAATGCCATTGCTACGTACGCACACCCCCCCCTTCCTGCCAGGTCATTGCCAAATCACATTCCCCACATAATCATGCATGTAATGAGACTCACCGAGTAGCCAGGATCTGTTCCCTGCGTGTCGCTCCATGTAGCGTGGTATTGTAGAGTTCCTCAAGACCATAGAATCATGGGTTGATCCAGGGAATCGGGCACAACAATGTGTAATGATCCTGTTGGAGTCACACACCATTTGTACATTCAGGGAATGAAATTGTTTTCTGTTGCGGTACTGGGCCTCCATGGCATGTGGGACGACCAATTCCACATGGGTGCAGTCGATGGCACCAATGCAACCCGGTATGCCGGCAAGTGCATGGAATCCCACTTTTGTGTTGGTAATTTCCTGCTCCGAGCGTGGTAGAGAGATGTAGTCGTCTGCGTGCTGCAGGAGGGCATCGAGCACTTGCAATAGTGTCCGTGAGAACAGTGGCTGAGAAATGCCATGCAACTGTCCGACTGTGTGCTGGTAGGTGCCTGTGGCCAGGAAGTGGAGTACAGAGACCACCTTCAGTAGGGGTGGGATGGCGGTTGGGCTATCTATCATGCTGACAAGGTCAGCCTGTGTCATGTCCACAATGGCGGCTATGGTGTCCCGGTCCAGACGGTAGAGGGTGTGGATCTGCTCATCAGTGAGGTTGAACGGATGTGCTCGGAGGCGTGGGATTGCGGGCTGCCTGCGTGGTGGTAGTGGCTGTGCTGGCGGCCCTTGCTGGCCCTGCCTTGGCCTCCTCCTCCTCCTGCGTCTCCTTCGTGCGGCCGGTAGCAGTTGGTGTTCGTCTTCTTCTTGGAGTTGGAGTAGTTGCAGTGCTATCAGGTCCCCCAGGGCCAACATCGCGAGTCCTGCCGGTAGCATTTCGGTGTGGTTGTGGGAGGAGACTGGCTGTGCAATTTATGTGTTTTCAGGCTGTATGGCCTCCACCTGTGGTGATTAATTCCACCTGTGCAAGCTGCTCTCCCCTTTGGCCGAGCACGTCCCGCGCACAACGCTGCAAATCTGGGAATGGCATCTTGCTATTGCAATCATGTATTTGTACCCGATGGCCGTGTAACATTGGTTGACATGTTCATTCTGCTGTGGTCCCATTGTTGCACATACTATCTGTGCAGTCGCGAACAGACTTGTGAAGGGTCAGTGGAACGTAGTACTCGAGTAACGGTGGGCCCTCATGCATCACTTTACCGAGTTGCAATGACGGGCGGGGCGTCCCATTTGTGGGTGAAGGCAGTTGCCATTTTCACACACAGCCGCACTCGATGGAATAATTAGTGATTTCAAACGGCCACAGATGCCTTTTCGGCGTGATGTTGCAAATGTGGAATTCCAAGGGCGGCGCTTTCGGTTTCCAGCTAGCGGCGAGGAGATGCCCACAGGTCTGACTGCAAATATAACGTTCTGTTGTTCAATGTCCTTGAGACAGGGCCCATGGCGAGGAAGCAATGATTGATATGAATAGTTTGGGATGCGCAATTGCTACGTGGACGATGAGGCCGGCCGTTCCCACATACATGTTACTTCACAACACTGGAATTACGGGCTGGGGCACTGTGGATTTTGCAGGCTGCATAACGCACAGACTCAATGGATGTTTCTAATGTTATGTGAGTAATTATTCAGGCGTTTTGATTCCGGGATGAGGGAATGATGAATGGATGCATGGGCAGGTGATTTGATACAGAGTTTGCCATGTACAGGGCTTCTTGGGATCTATCCGCCTCCCCTACGCTATGTGATGCAGGGCTGCCATGGTGGGACCATCGTCTATCTGGCCTTGTTGAGCCCTCCCTGTCTCGACACGCCCTCAGACACTTGTGTCCATGCACATTAACATTCCCATCTGATGGATTCTGTTTTGACAGACGCATGCACAGGTACACTCGTTTGTGATGGTGTTTGCACCTCGATATAGATGGTTAGGAGTCGCAAGTGGTTTTGGGGTGGTGATGATCCTTTGGAGTGGGCTAGCATGCATATGGCTGTGGATTTCGTGTGATCATTGAAGTGAGTAGTTGGAATGTAGTTCTGATGGCCATTCTGTTCTTTTTCTTTTCTTTTGGTTGACAGGTATCTCCTCCCCTTTTGCCACTGCCATCTGTATGCCACTCCTGCAGATGGGTTTTACTCCCGACACCTGCTGCTTCGTGTTAATCAGTGGAGCAGCATTACGATCTTATGGGACGATCGCCAATGGCCCACATGCCCTTACGCAGTACTGGTGGCTCGGAGCAACATTTAGGCCTTTCAGCTGGACTAGTGCCTCCCCATTGGGACGGCCCTGCGGTTCTGTGCGCTTCCATGTTGCCTTTTCGTACGTGAATGTGGCTCTGTGTACCATGAGGGAACAGGACGACACACAAGTAGTGGCTGGTCATTTCTTGCGGATGCAGCCCACAATGGTGATTGGTGTTTAGGAGTTCATGGCCTGATGGCTGTATGGGCTTGGTGACTTTGATGTGCATTAAATTTCTATTCTGATTTGGCCCGTGTAGCGTTTTTCTTTGCAAGTGATGTGGCATATGCCTATTTGGGGGGCGATGTATTGTGAGGAGATCTGCATTGGGTTCCAGCTTCGGAGTTTAGTTGCGTGGTACTGTACTGGGCGCGTTTGCCTACTAAGCCCGTGAGGTCAGGGATGGGGGCTGCCAATATGACAGTTTGAATGTTGTCATGCTCAGGGGCGGGGGATTGGGTTTTGTGTGACAGATGCCGGTCAGCCAGGTGGACTGGTGGAATGATGTGATTCTCGGAATATGGCTGGTCACAGGTGCCTGTGTTTGCGTGCGTTTCTTGGTGGGGGACTGTGGTCATGTCCATTGGGATGGCTTCTGTATTCGTGCCATCTGTGCCCTGCAGCTCCCATTGGCCCCTCTTGTGTTTCTTTTGTTCGTTGCCATGCATGGGTGACTTGTACATTTCAATGGTTGCATTGTGGCTTCATTGCACCTACGGGGAGTTGTACTTTGTGGGCAGGGAGCGGTGTACAGGCACTCAGTGGGGCCGTTTACGGTTGATTCGCGATGCCGTACTTCTCACCATGGCGGAATGGTACATTACGCCATGCCTGATGGCGTTAGGTACATGTCCGCTAGGGTCGGAATTGGCGTACCGTTGCGCCATGGTGGTGTTTGCGGTTTCGCATGGCGCGCGCGCGCGTGCTTGGTGCAGTTAGCGTTGGCGTTCACTACGGTGTCGCTAATGGCTTCGTACTTTGCGGTGACGGGTCATAGTCGCACCGAGCGCTATTCGATGGCGGTATTGCATTTCCGCCATCGTTTTCCGATTTCCGCAAGGGTCGTAATGAGGGCCACTGTCTGGCCTCATGTTGCAGTGGCATCTCTCTGTAAGCTGTTCTCAGAGCTGTCCATTCGCCACACCCATCACCACAGAGCTCCCTATAACAGTTACACACTGCAGTGACGTAACACTGCAAGCAGACCTGGACATGAAAATGAAACAGTGGTATTTCACCTCCTCGGGTTGGAAGAGTGGAAAGAGGACACGACTGAGGGGTGGGAGCAATGAAGAGTCATAGCAGGCACGTGATAGGTTGAGCAAAATTATTTGCTTACACAATACCACAAAATAGTATACTGTAAAAAATATTCAGCTTCAACAGCACTACTAACCAACCAGTGGCCAGATTAATTACAGATTGCCTAGGTGCTCCCAAAATAAACGGATCATCAGTTTTCACCTGAGTGTTACCATTTCCAAGGAAATGTCCATTGTAGTAGAGAACATGGTGTGTATTTCCAGAAAAAAAACGTTATTAAAAACAAAGAGTCTTCTTGCAAGTCGATTGAGTTGCAGGCTGCACAGACTGCAAACTCACAATTCTCTCCAAAAAGTACAAGCATAGCCGATCTCTTTGAGGGAGCCTTAGATTGTCTAAATCAAAATGAAGAACCAATCACAGGTTTCTAAGATCACATATATCCAGTACTGGCTTTGTAGCCAACATCACTTTCAAAGCTCATAGCAGTAGCTATTTTTTACCATCAGATGTTTGGTTCTACAGGATTCAGCATGCAAAGTGAATTTGCTTAAAAAAACAAGCTTGAATGTAGCGGGTCATGTCCTCGAGTTTATTGGCAACGGTGTATAATGTGAGGTGCATCAGAGTATCTATTGAACAAACCAGAAGAAAATGCTCTGCTTTCAGTCTTCTGTTATTGACTTACACATGAAATGATGGCTTCAACTAGGGATGCATGTCACCTATGAAAGTATAGTATCAAAATCTACAATTCATAAAATATTAGCCATGTGCTATTAACCCTGGAGACTGGCGGACTTGATTTAAAAGCGAGCATTACAGAACTGTGTTTCGTTGCAATTTACTAGGCTGCAACAATCATGTATCACAGGCCTTTCCTCTGTCCATGCAATGCTCTAATTTATTGTCACCAGGAGCAACAGAAATTACAAAAAGTGTACACAAATTGTCAAGATTGTATTCTGGGAAAAACTATTCCGAAACCAAACGGAAAGCTTTCGTTGATATGGTGACCAGATTTTCAAAATAAAACCCGGGCCCAGGCTACCAACATAAAAGTACGACTAAAATGTGCTGCCAGCAGTGGGAACGGGTGATCGCAGGGTGATCCAGTGGTTCCCTTTATGTAAACGGTACTGATTTGGATCTGACTCTAGTTCAACACAAAGGAATGTATGCTCTAAGTAATATATCAAATTTTCCTATGAAACCCTTTCCCAAGCATAATCCATGTGGCTGTTGACTGAAAGGTTGTGAATTCAAGTCCACCCCTCAGTGGCTTACTTTTTCTTAATTCAAGATTACCAAACTATAAAAAGGTGTATTTAGTTTGTTATTGTTGATGACTGAGATGTGATGATTAGTGCTTCTTTTGCCAAAATCCAGGACGGGACAGGGGAACAGAGGGCCGAATTCTGGGATATTTTAGACAGAATAGGGAGTTCTAATCACCCTAGTGTGTAGGATATTATCACAACCCTGGATTTACAATCACAGAACGAAAGGGTTCAGCAGTATTTGTGTCTGTAGCAGTGTATCCATGGGAGCCCCAGACATGTGCCTAGTGTGCCTGATGGATATCCCGGCGTTGGAAGCATGGTGGGCCAGCTACAATGTGCATTTAGGCCGGGTGCTGGGTCCCAGCTTCCTAACTAGCTAACACTGTATGATCCCGAGCAAATCGCCAATGTTCAATGTCATTTCCAATATCCAGTATCATTGGGGGTGCCTAGAAATGAACTAAATGTAGTTGTTAGGTGCAATTGCAGAGTTGCTCTCGATGTCCTTAAGTCCTTAAGGGGGTGGGAGGGGCGTGGGGGCATGTGTTTGTGTGTGTGTGAGACCTGCTCACAGGTTCAAATCCTAGTATGGCCAACACTGCCCTTTATCGTTTGGAGATCGATACATTTAGTGCTAATGTGTAGCACCAATTATTACTGTGCTTAGAGGACTCATAAATGGGTTACATTTTTACTGCTGCTGCAACACACTGGCCACTGTCCTCACTGCAGTGACATCGCCTTGATTGGTAGTCTCGAGGCACTGCTTTCAGGACACTAGCCTTCGGTGTCAGCAGAGGCAATGGCCCCTCTTTGTTGGAGCTTCTTCCGCTGTCACTCGTTGTCTCAGTACCCAGCTGTCCGTCTCCATGCACCAACTGTCCGGGCCTCTGAAAGGGCCCTTCACCCCATGCCGGGAGAGCAGACAATAGGCTGGTCTTATGAGCAATACATTAAGCAGACAGAGGTTTGATCTCCGAACAATGCATCCAGTGGGAACAATGACTCATGGAGCAACACACAACAAGAAGCCTATTTACAGAGAGGCTATGTGTGTTGTGTGAAAACTAACGCTCATTTTTTTTAATGTGTTAGTTCCTTTATTACAGGCTACAGAGACATGCTTTTTCCATAACATATACATGTTAAAAAAAACAAGCGTATAGAAGGTACAATCTGTCTAAACCTCGATGGCTTAACAAGTAGCTCCCAGGCTGACTTTACTAAGAGCAGCCTGATTACAATTTAAACAGCAGTGAACTTACACGCGTTCATACAATCCTTACACGTCACCAAGGATAAGTGTTCACCCTTTATTTGGCCACCTGTGATCACTTCCTCAGTATCACCTTGAATCTTTAGGGTCTAACGACCTCCTTGTCCCTCTTCCTTGTCCCAGTACATACATTACGAGGGCGACCCTCTTTCCGGAATGCCTTAACCAATCAAAATCCTAATTCTGACCAACTCCCCACCCCTGCACACCTCCTGCCCCTAAATTGGGGATAACCCCACACAACATCCTGTTTCTTCTTTGTCCAGCAGCTAACTGAGGTCTGGCAGGGGCGGAACCAGCCTCAAAATTTTAGGGGGCACAATAACACATTTTAATGTTGGTAGTGGGTGGGGCCATTATAGCACTGTCAATCCCCTACCCTTCCTTTGAGGCCAGGCGCTGCATAGCTATCACGCCATCCTTTGACCCATGAGGTGCCTCTTTTTCACATCTTTTATACCAATTCAGTAGCTATTTATTTTCAAAAAGCAGTACTAATCACTGGAGGTTTGGATCTTCTACAAGATGAGCTCAGTAGTTAAGTCTCTGGGGTGTATCAAAACAGTGGTGACCCCAGACATTTTTCATAGGGGTGGCCTGATGAGGCCACTGGAAATCTTGGGGTGGCACACGAAGTTGCATTCATAAGAGACAGGCGGGCTGGTGGGGGGATCAGCGTTTATTAATGGTGACCATGGTGCCCTTGGCCACCCCTTGGTGGCGCCTCTGTTTCAAAAGGGCTATACTGCCATTACCAGGGAAGTCTTTTGCTCTTGGCTTCCGTACCTTTGCTGCTGCTGCCACGTTAATTGTTTAAAGGTAAGTAGATGCACAGCTCTCATAGGTGAGACATGTGACAGGCTCTTGCTGCTGTTGGAGCCCTCTGATGGACTCACAGCAGAGTGATGCCTTTTCCTGAAAGTGGGAGGGCTTCACCCTGCCCTAGCCAGGGACCGGCGCCGCACCTGGATTCTGGGTGTCAGAGGAAAAGAAATTACACTGACGACACCTGCTCTGCCCCCAGCCCCCAGCTTGGGCTTGTGGGGATAGTTGGGGATAGCTCTGGTGCTGGGCTGGGTATGCTGGGGCTCAGGATGACACCACCATATCTGGGCACCGCTTGGTCCCTGGGGGAACTAAAGAGGCAGGTAAGGGAATTGCTTATACACAACTCCTCTGCAATGTCCTCCACTCCTATAGGCCTGGCCTAGTGGCATAGCACCCACACAGGCTCAGAGCACCTGAGTGTTGGGCTGAGGAGGAGGGCAGAACAGGCGGCCCGCTGGAATCATGATAAGAACGGGGAGGCTCGACCCTTGAGTAGAGCCTGGGGAGAATTACCCACGGCGATATGGGACAGACCAGGACTTTCTTCTGGCTAAGCACCAGGAGTTTCCTGGCGTGTCGCTGGCTGCAGAAGGCGGCTCTACCTGTGCTTGCAAAGGCACAGCACTGGGACTGAGCAACAGACGTCAGCAGTGCAGGGATACTGGGGTCCTGCCTTGGGCGTGACTTAAGGAAGGAGCGCTGCCTGGGGATGTGTGAATGCAGATGCCTCATCCAAGGAGCCTTGTGGTCACAGTGAGTAATGGAGATTAGGACTGCAGTCACTGCATTGTTCTTTATGTTTCACATACGTTGCTACTATTCTGTGTACTTGAGGTCTGGCGGTTCACCACAGTCACAACCGTCAAAGCCTCTTGCAGTCCTCTGACTGGTAAGTAGGAGACCCCCTCAGCACCAGTGCTGGTCCGGGTATGATTGAGGTCTAGGGTGAGACCCTCACTGGGGCGAGAGCACCATATCTGGGCACAGATGGGTACCTGGAGAAACTGGAGAGGCAGGTCAAGGGATCCCTCAGCCCTCATCTCCACCAACTTGTCCTCCACTCTTTTCGTGGCCAGCCTAAGACTGGCGGAGCAGCAACAATACAGCTTCAGATCACCTGGGTGTGGGTCTAAGGCAGGGTCAGGGGCTTAACAACAGCACGTGTGCAAAAGATGCGCAACCTGCTAGAATTACAATAAGGGGCCCGGGGGCTCGATCCTTGACGAGAGCTGTGTTAATCTTCCAGGCATTAGTATGGGACACCTCAGAGGTTTCTCCTGGGAAGAGCACCAGTGGTGCCCGGGCTTGTGGGTGGCTGCAGATGTGTCTCCCGGGCCCTGCAAAGGCCAAAGGGTTTGTTATTGGGATTGAGCAACAGAAGTCCATGTATCAGGTACGTGGCCACTATTCTATGTATGGCGTCTGCGGTTCTCCACTCTGAATCTTATAACCCACAATAAGCCTTGACTAATGTGCTTCCCAGTCTCTAGGAATTGTAGCTCACGGGTTTGTCCCCTGCTTCATTAGTGACTACCTGGGCCCTGAGCGTGCTATAAAGGGATGAGCAACATTTTGCGCTGTGAATCCTCAACAACACAGTGTATTATGTATGCACATCACAGTTGTCAAGAAAGAGCATTGCAGGAGCAGGGGCGGAGTATAGACACCCTTCCAGTGATTCTTAGTGTTACAGTGAGTAGATAAGACTAGGACTTAAGTCAATGGCCCTCATTACGATACTGGCGCTAAACCATGGTGCTGTTAGCACCATGGTTGGTGCTGGTATTGTAACGAGTCCGCCAATGTTCAATGGGGAATTACCACCCCATTCCAAGGTTGGCAGGCGGTAATTCCCCATTGAACATTGGCCCTTCCCCATTCCCATTCCCATGTTTGCCCCATAGGTTGCTGTACCGTACTTAGCACCAAGGTCCCTTTGCGGGACCCTACTTTAACGGCTGGTCTAGACCAGCCGTTCAGGTCGGGTCCCGCAAAGAGACCTCGTAGTAAGGCGCTAATGGGTTAACGGCGCCGCAGCCTTTTTTTACGGCGCCATTAACCCATTAGCGTCAGGGTCGTAATGAGGCCCAATGTGTTATTTTGTCTCATGGATGTTACCCCTATTCTGTGTAGGGGTTATGGTGATTATCCAATCTCAGGTTTTCAACCGAAAAGACCTCTTACAGGCACTTCCTGGCTTCCCTGTCTTTTGGGGGTGGGTTTAGGTCTGGGCACCACTACCTTGATGGTGTGGCAATAGCAATTTGAGCAAAGGTAGAGGGTGATCAACAGTTCGGCTTTGACGCCACACACAGCAAAATGGACAGCCAGCTGAAACGGCTGAGGAATACCATAACTTAACTCCTCCCTTACTCACCCCTCCCCTTTATTCAGATGGGGCTTTAAGTGCTGTCTCGAAGAAAGGGCTAGTAGGCAGGCTGACCTGAAGTCTTTCCCTCTACCCCACCCTCGCCTCCCTACTGTGGTAATTGTATTTCTTTGCAGCCAGTCCCAGCTTGATCTGGATAAAATGAGGAAGGCAGTGTAGATGAATGAGAAAAATTACCAACACCTCAACTACAAACATTTGGCAAGTAACATTGAATTATAGACTCTTATCCATCTGTATTTTGCCTGTCCTATGGGACCGAAACAGTTCTTGTGTTTGAGAAGATATGCTGGCAACCACAGATGGGGGCCATACCTCCCTTCTAGTCATGCTTGACCTGTTGAAAGCATCCAACACCACCGGTATCTGGACTATCCATCGAAAATGTGTTCATCGAATTGAAATCCAACTAAATGTATTAATTGAAAGTCATTTCCATCGAAATGGCTTTCATTGAATATATTTCATTGGATTTCGATTAGTGTTAGGGGTTGTGGTTGGGGTTAGAGTTAGGGGAGTGCCCTTAGGGTTTGGGGGGATTTAGGGTGGATCCCCTCAATAAACAAAATGTTACAT
This sequence comes from Ambystoma mexicanum, assembly GCF_040938575.1. Classification (NCBI taxonomy): domain Eukaryota; kingdom Metazoa; phylum Chordata; class Amphibia; order Caudata; family Ambystomatidae; genus Ambystoma; species Ambystoma mexicanum. Next base: position 908,353,791 of record NC_090926.1, read on the forward strand.
GAAGCTGCCCAGTGCCGAAATAAGATTTCAGGGCTGGACAGCTCCTTGTAACATTTTAAAGTTAAAAATAAATGCATCGAAATTATATCTTTTACATTTAAAAGTACATATCCATCGAGACTTGTCCATTCCTATATTCGATATACAAGTTTCAATGGAAATGTACTTTTAAATGTAAAAAATGGCATTTCAATGCATTTATTTTCGTTGTATTCTTTTAGATGGATTTGCTTTTCGATGGTTGGGATTTGATGGAAAGACCATAAACCAATACCATTGATCATGGTATCCTTATCTCCAGCTTGGAGAGCCTTTCCGTGCTATCTGATCAATCTTTGGATTAGTTTAAGAGCTTGCTTTCTGAAAGGTCTCTCTGTGTTCAGCTAGACAATTATTTTATCTAGCAGTGAACTGTGGAGTCCCGCATGTGCTCGCCCATCTTTCCCCTGCTGTTTAGTCTTTATGTTCACCCATTATTGAATAACCTGCATAACCTTGGGCACCAGTTCCACTCATATGCTGATGATACCCAACCTTATGTCAGGGATTCGGTGCCAGATAATAACTGGGTTAGGTTGGGAAAATGTTTTATAAGCGTATTGGATTTGATGACCATAATGGACTACAACTTAATCTCGCAAAAACAGAGGTGATGCTGGTTGGGCCCAAACATTTGATCACTGATTCACTTCTTTTAAACTATCTTCCGGTTCTCTTTGGATTTCCCACCTTCGTTTCTCATCAAATTAGAAACCTAAGTGTGATGTGGGTATCCGTCCTCTCACTCACTGGTTAGATAAACGGAAAAGTAAGACCTTCATTCTTTCGACTTTGGTTGTTAAGGAAGGCCATTCCAATTATTCCAAAAGAAGCTCATACTTGAACTGTGGGAATCATCATTGACTCTCAAGTGAACTATGAAAACTTGCTTTAGATGGGCCTCCGTGACAAATTGCTTGCATTGCTTGCACGGCTTCAGGGGGTTCTCCGTGACAAATTGCTTGCACGGCTTCAGGGGGTTCAGAAAGCAGCCTCACATTTTATGTTTTGATTCCCCAAGAAATGTGTACGTTTCCAGCCTATGCACAGATCTCGATTGGCTGCCAGTGCCCCATTGTATCCCTTTTAAGATTCTTTGCTTAACCTTTTGGTGTGTCCATGGTTCAGGGCTGGCTTACCTTGATCCAAAGATCTGCCCATATCACAACCCCCTCAGGATTATTGGGTTCCACTGATCTTCACCTGTTGAGAATCCCAGGTTCTTGTTGTGTTACCAGGGGGAACAGAAGGTTTTCAGTCCTGGGTCCTAGACTGTGGAAACAGCAGCCCCTCATATTGTGGCGATTGGATTATCTGTCTATTCCGGAAGAAACTGAATACATATCACTCTCAATAATGCTTTTTGTTCGTTGCCCTGCAAATCCATTTTGCCATGTTAATGAAAGATCATCTGTGCCCAAATGCAGATCATCCTCCGTGAACCCGTTATACAAATAAAATCAAGTGAAATCCAACCAAATCAAATTAGGTTCTGCTCGGTGCAACATGAATGAGGAATGCGATTCCTAGCAACACACAGAGACTGTACTTTTCTACTTTTCTTTTTGTGCTGTCAGGAATTCCTGGCCTTGTGAATTAACTTTTTTCACTGATTACTATGGTAAGCTGGCACACTCCAGCAGCTGAAAGTAATTGACGAATCAAGCTCCATCAAGGCAGCTCTGAAGATTGCATCAAATTCAGGTGTGCGGTGAACAGGCTTGTTTTTGTGTTTCCTTTTTGCAGAAATATGGTGAATCACAGACAGATTATGTTGCTATCAGGGCATGCGGGTTAATGAAGGGAACATATTATGTGAAACAAGCATTAATATGAACTACTGTTGTAATTTGCAGTGAAAAACATTTGTGTAATTACATTGGAATTGCAGAGAATTTCCACGTCAAACATTATTCAACTACTGTTTGCTGAATCCTGCATAGCACAATGGTTAGGTATTTTAACTATTACCCCCCCCCCCAGGAGGGATTTCAGTTACCACACAGGGATGAATCTTGAAATCAACTTTCCTACTTCTTTATTCCAGTTAAGCATACTGTTTGGCTAGATGACTAGGAGTGTGGCTCTGGGCCCTCCAAACCCCACAATGGTGTTTAACACGCTTCCTGCAGGGTCATGGCAAGGTCATGGAAGGGATTTTGGTTTGTATAAGCCCTGATAACAATCTGGTATTCAATTGTTCCCCCTGACCTGGGGTGTGCGGTTTGAAGTACGCTGCAGGAGACATGCACAGGTAGGTGCTGTATACCTGCTTTGCATCTTATTTCACCTGTCGCCAGGTTGATTCCTGCTGTATGATTGTCAGGTGCTGGCTCAGCCTGGTTCCTCTGCTGAGCTGACCATCGCATATCTCTTCTTTGGTGGCCATAGAGGCACTAGTAGGTTTGGTTTTAATGGTGGTAGATGGAGTGATTCAAGTTTCACCTTGTCTGGACTCTGACCTAGCAGGGGTTGATTGGTTCTGCCTCCTAGTGGTACTAGACAGGGTTGCTGTTCTTAGGGCAGATCGTTAGGCCATGCTCTTCTTACATTCGGGGAAACCTCTTGACTTGTTACACATCTGGAGAAGGGCTACTGTCTGTACACAGGCAGTATCAGACCACTGGGGGTCATGACTGAATCTGCTCATAAGTCATTCATGTGGCCTTGTCTAGGGAGGCCCAAGCTGTCTGAGCGGGGGTCTAGGTGTCTGTAACCTGGTAGCACATTTGGTGGCCGTGGAGTGGAGAGGACACCCAACTGGTGTGATTTTCAATTTCACTCACTATTCAGCTGCCTTGGAGCTAATTTCGACGTGTTGAACCAGCAAGGCTCCCCACTGACCAATACAAAACAAAAGAGGTGATGCCAGGAATGGTTAGAATAAATCTTAACCTCTGGCATTGCTCTGGGTGACTCTCCAGACCTTGTTCTTCACCTGCCAAGCCATTACAAAAAGGAAAGACCATATGCAAATCAGGCTTGGTCCCACCCCAAAAGGGGCAGTCCAACCATAACTGCTTGGTCACACCCCTTTGCACGAGGCCAGAAGCACCCCCAAACATGTTTCAGCCTCATTGGGCCTCACCAGTGAGGAGTAGCTTGGGTGTCTAGGCCCAGCACGCACATCTGGGCATACCCAACCCACTCGGGGTAACTATAGCAAAACAAAAGAGTTCGGGCTGGGCTGCTACCATTTGTGGCAGTACCTGACAGATTTGCATATGGCTGGACCCCTTTTTACAATGGCACAGACAGGCTAAAGAATGGTGGTGTTGAAGGTTGCCCAGAGCAATGCCAGTGGTTCAGATTCATTCAAAACCTTCCACCCATCACTTTTCTGGTTATAGTTTGTCTCACTATGTGAGAGAGGGTATGCCCAGATGTGGGTCCCTTGCTTGCTGCACCATAGGGAACCAAGCTGCACCTCACTGAGGAGGCCCTACAAGGCCGAAATATGTCTTGGGTTGCTTGTGTTTCTGTGCAGAGGGGACCTGGCCAAGCAGTTCGGGCTGGGCTGCTACCCTTGGTGGCAGTACCTGACTGATTTGCATGTGGCTGGACCCATTTTGCAATGGTGCAGACAGGCTAAAAAACGGTGGTGTGGAAGGTTGCCCAGAGCAATGCCAGCGGTTCAGATTCATTCAAAACCTTCCACCCATCATGTTTGTGGTTGTAGTTTGTCTCACTATGTGAGAGAGTGTATGCCCAGATGAGAGTCCCTTGCTCGATGCGCCATAGGGAACCAAGCTGCACCTCACTGAGGAGGCCCAAGAAGGCCGAAACGTGTCTGGAGTTGCTTGTGTTTTCATGCAGAGGGGACCTGGCCAAGCAGTCCGGGCTGGGCTGCTACCATTGGTGGCATTACCTGACTGATTTGCATAAGGCTGGACCCATTTTGCAATGGCACAGACGGGCTGGTTGCCCCTTAGCAATGCCAGTGGTTCAGATTAATTCAAAACTTTCCAACCATCACTTTTGTGGTTATAGTCCCCACTGACCATTGCCTGGCTGTGAAGTCTGACTATTGAAAGGGACTGGCTTAGACAGATGGGTCTAGAAAACAGGATCTCTTCCTTAATCCACGGTTCCTGTCATTGCTCTTCGTTGACTTCATGTGCCCATCATTGGGCCTCCTTCATTTCATCATGCAAGGACCACAGGGTTTGACCTTTGGAACATGGGACTTTATGCCAATTATTGCAGGAGGGATTGACTTGGGTCTGGCTCCTTCCTCTCTAAGGTGGCTTATAAAGCTGTCTGAGATCATTTATGTGTCAGTCCTGCTGGTGCTGTCACAGCCAACCATTTCTCAGGCACTTGTCCTAATGTTAGGTGCCTGACCCCTTCCTTGGATATCCCTGCAGTGCTTTAGGCTCTCCAGAGCTACCCCTCTGGATCACTGGATTCCATGGACCTCACTTTCCTAACTTTAAGACCACCTTATTTGGTAGTTATCATCTTGGGGGAAGGAGCATTGGAGAGCTGGGTGCCCTCGGTCTGCTCTTCCTTTACCTTTGATCACCCTTGAGGCCCTCTCGTTACAATGTGACACCTCTTTCTGGCATAGGTAATCTAGCTCTTTCTTTTGGCTGAAGAAAAAAATGTGATTCTCACAATCCTGAAGGATTTGACAGAGGTGGAGGATTATGCCTTGGCCCATCTTGACAGAAGGGAAGTTCTTCTGACCAGTATGGAGTGGACGACTTTCTTTAAGTCTTAACCTGGTCTGTTGGTAACTTTTGGGATTGCAGAAGGGTGCAGGTAGGCCTCCAACCTGACCATTAGCAGGTGGCTGACAGATCCCATTTTTCTGGCCTATCATAGGAGTGGGGCTTATTGTCCTCTAGGGGTTCTGGGTATTATTACCCAGGGCGTGGAGGCCTCATTGGCAGGGGCTAGGGGAGCATCTGTGTTTGATATTTGGAGGGTGAAAGACTTGGCTTCTCCCCTCACCTTGTTGAGACTATATTGACTGATCTTTCCTGGATGGGTGGATCACTCACTTATGCTGTATTGAGTGCAGTTGCTTGCTTAAAAGGTTCACAGAATGAATCCAGTATTCTGTGCATAAGCATTAAATGCCTGACGTTGTGTTTATGTGCCTTGTTACGAGCAATTGGTATTCTTTGGAGAGTGATGTATGTACTGGGATGAGGAAGAAGAAAGTTGTGGAAGTATTGCTGCAATCCCTTACCAGTAATCTTCATTACTCCTAGTCCCATTACTTAGGTAAGTCCCAGGCACATCTGGAGCTTGGCATTTCAGGATGCTGTGTAGACGTCTGCACACTTTAGCGACAGGAGAAATGCATGGGGGGCAATAGGACAAAATTAGGATTTTGATTGGTTAAGGATGCTGGCAAGGTCTGTCACCTTCATAGAGTATGTACTGGCACGAGGAAGAGAGGACTAGGAATAATGAAGATTACTGGTATGTAATTGGAGCATGCTTGAGGTCAAGCCGTTGTGGATTTTAGTTACGTGAGCACTTAGTGGACCTTTGCTCTACTTTCTCCTAACTTACTTTTCCATTTTTGATCCACAATATACATAAAGGAAACATTCTCTTAGGAATCCTATTGGCCCAATAAATAGGAAAATTATTTTTTAGCATAAATCAACCGATCCCATTTTCTTCCTAATACATTTTACCTTTGGTTTTGTGTAATTTAAACATGCAAACCACAAGGGTTGGAAGCTGCCATTGTCCGCCAATTTTATCTGTTGATCCATCACCCTAGGTTCAAGAGCCTTGGCAGCAATAAATCATATTACACGCCCTTCAAGCTGACATCAGCAGATGCTAACTTTAAATGTACACCCCTTGTCACAACGCCAGTGCACATCTCATTCCAACATCCTCTGTGCGCAATCTTTTGACATCTCTGCATGGAAATTCCAAGACGCCTCTTTGCTCTATAAATATCAACAAACCCTTTCTGATCATAAAATATTGGAGTTTCTCCTTCCTTCATGTACGTCTATTTCATTCCATGACTCCTTTTGCTCTGTTCAGCTACCTAAGAACTATAAAGAATAGAACCAAAAAGGTTACTTACACTAGCTCTAATGGTGTTTCTCTACAAGCGCTTTGGCTTTCAATAATTATTACATAATTGACAAATTGATATAAATTCTATTCTTAGATTAGTTGGTTTTTTCATGTGCTATTCAGAACTTTCCAACTTTGGGCCTATTACGGTTGTCTTTGCACTATGGTTTTTTTTATGACATGTCTCTGTCTTCTCCTCTTCCTTTTATTATTCATGCAATTAAAAAATAAAACGTCAATGCATTATTTTATCTTAATTACTAAATTATGTTTTCTCCCACAGTTGATTTTCTTCTTCTTCAATCCTCTATACTTATGACCTCAATTCAACCATTACTTTATGAGCCTGAGCCTGAAGAAGAAATGTGTGAGAGAGAAAGTCGCTGAAAACATAATGATTCAAGTGAATGTGGTGACAATCGGTTACAGATCCTGATCCTCGTAACATGAAGATGTTTCCATTTGGTGTACATGCCAACAATGGAAAGTTATGCCATTTTTGGTGGAAAACACTTGCTGCCAACAAACTCTGGCTGCTTGGCCTACATAGCTGAAGAACCTCTACCACTATGTGAGACCCAGCAGTAAGAGTTCAGGCAGCCTGCCTTACAAGATCCGTGTTGAGAGTGTTGATGGCACAGATGCCCAAACGTATTGCAACTGTTCGCCCTCGTGCTCCTAGTAATGTGTAAGCATTGTGTCTATATGTTTTATCTGTGCCACCCTTGCACTACAGCCTTTTATGTTGTTCTCCAAGGCCACTGTGATTTTATGGGTTCACTCACAATATATATTTTGACTAGCAGGTGTACCTGTGCTTCGCACATTAATTCCCAGGGCTGAAGCATGTAATCCTGAAGTGCCATACCCTTCGTGTACGGCTGAAGCATGTCATCTTCGTAATGTTGAGGTGGCATACATACATCAGCTTCCGTGGGAAATGAAGTTCCTGTAATTATCATGAGAGATTTGCCACAATGTGATGGACAACATCATTGTTGACACTATTGAAGAGACATGCACTGTTTCCTGTCACACGCATTATTACAAAAGCACAGTTTTGTGTCCCACATGACTTGAAAAGTGAGTACCGCTGATGTCAGCTAGAATGCTGATAGTGTGTAAGTTTAGAAACAATGAACGCAGAACTACTGCAGAACTACGGCGCAAAAGAGCCATATGGCAGGATTAAGCATTGCAGACCACTTTTTAAAAAATCAGAAGAAGTTATATTTTACATGCTAAATTTCAGCATGTTGGGAAGTATGCTGAACATTTCGAAAGGACACACATATCCAAGCATTGCAGATTGCTTACAAAAAAATAATAATTAGAAAAATTTACATTTTATACTTTTTACATTGCCTACACCATAGAACCTACCCACATGCCAAATTTCAGGTTTTTACCATGTTGGGAAGTATGCTGAACATTTCGAACAGACACACACACACACATATCCAAGCATTGCATAGTGCTTAAAATAAAACACATACTTTTTTTGGAAAAAATGAATTTGTTATACTTTTTTGAATAGTCTACAACATGGAACCGACCCACATGCCCAATATCAGGTTTGTAGCATGTTGAGAAGTATGCTGAACATTTCGAACAAACACACACATGTATCTACACATTTCCGTTTTATTAAACAGCCACGGTAGTGGCTGTGTAGTTATGGTTAAGTTGCTGTTTCCATAGGAAGAGCACTTTTTGGGTGGCTTATAACTTCACTCTCCCTGGACGAATCCTCACCATACTTTGTAAAATAAGTATATGGCCCACTCTGAATGTTTCTGCAAAGTATGGTGAGGTTTGGACTAGGGAGGGAAAAGTTATAGGGGGGCCCAAAACGTCTTTTTTTCCCATGGACTGAATGGGGGAAAAACTTTGCGCACGCCTGCAGCCCAAACCGCTGGACGGATTTTCACCAAATTTGTGGCAGGAGCAGGAGATTCGTCCCGAAAGCGTGCTTTTGTAAATTTGGTGCCAATCCGTTCAGTAGTTCTCTTTAAAACAACCAAAAAGTATGTCTCCAAAAATTAGTAATATCTGTGTTTGCTCCACAGTCACACTTCCCTGTTCGCTCTGCGGCCAAGATAACGATTGGCTAATGGGCTTGCGTCATGACCGTGGACACGCGACGTGTCCGCTGATTGGCTGGAGTGTGGCGTGATCTGCGTCAGATTGTTCGGAATGTGCCCGACATCTTGGATCCGCCGACAGCGCGGCGGCGAACAGATGCGAAATGCAGTTTTGGGGAGTCTTTTGGTATGTCAGATTGCTTGGGGAGGTTTAGAGAGTAAGAGATGGGTGAAATACTGTATTTGTTTAGGCGGCAGGTGCTAATGATGTATTCACCATGGCCGCGCTGTCCGGGATGTTTGTAATTACTGAAAATGAGGGGTCTCATAAGGATAGTATTTCCGTCCGTGCTATACGCAGGCAAGTTGAAACTGTTCTAAGGACACGCGTGGTGTCAACGGTCATTAAAATTGAGTACATGCCGCAGTTAAAATTTTTGATTCTATGGGTGTGGTACTGAGTTATAAGCCACCATGGGTGTGATATGCTGCAGTGGTTGTGGCCAGGGCCTAGAGTCTTGGGTACATGGCCGTAGGCCGTAGTCCGTAGGCCATACACCCAAGACTCTAGGCCCTGGCCACAACCACCGCAGCATATCACACCCATAGATCACACCCACAGATTCAAATATCTACAGCTATACACCCAAGACAGTAGGACCTGGCCGCAACCACCGCAGCATATCACAGCAATAGATACACTTGTAGGTTTGAATATCTATTAGGTGGTTGTCGGGAGCACCTAGAGTTTTGGGTGCATGCCCGAAGGCCATGCACCCAAGACCAAATTTATAAGTAGTGAAGTTATAAGCCACAATGGAAGTTATAAACCACAATGGGTGTGATATACTGCAGTGGTTGTGGCCAGGACCTAGAGTCTTGTGTGCATGGCCAAAGGCCATTCACCCAAGAAGAAAGTTATAAGCACTGAAGTTATAAGCGACCATGGGTTTCATATACTGTGGTGGTTGTGGGCAGGACCTGGAGTCTTGGGTGCATGACCGAAGGAATAATTCTTCCAAAAGAACATGAGTCATTTGTTTGCTCCGGTTCCCCAGAGCTAACCCGTTTGATGAAAGCCATGCGCCCAAGATCAACATTGTAAGTACTGAAGTTATAAGCCAGCATGGGTTTTATATATTGTGGTGGTTATGGGCAGGATGTAGCGTCTTCGGCCATGCACCAAAGTTGTAAGTACTGAAGTTATAAGCCACAATGGGTGTGATATGCTGTGGTGGTTGTGGCTAGGACCTAGAGTCTTGGGTGCATGGCTGAGGGCCTTAGGCCGTAGGCTATACATCCAAGACTCTAGGCCCTGGCCACAACCACTGCACCATATTACAGCCATAGATCACACGTATAGATTTGAATATGTATGAAATGTTTGAAAATGTACTTACTGTTTCATTTGTTGAGATTCGATATTTTGTTTACATGACTTTAGTACTTGGAGGAAATATTCTTTTTCAATTTCTGTGATAAAAGAAAAGAGCAGGTTAGTGTATGTATTTTATAAAGACATACTACATTGCATAATAGACATTTTAGCTTTTTTTCAACCCTCATATTTAGTTTACAAACTAGTGTACTGTGCATTTTGTTCAGTTTCTGTGTTTGTTTTTCAAATCATTGGGTCAGGGGGAAAAAAATCCTTGTCGGATTAAAAAAACCCTTTTTTTGTTATGCTACACACTATTTGTTTGTTTCCTTTGAGTGTTCACTTGTTGTTTCTGGTTAATGTTATATCTGTTGGCTTGTTGAACATTTTTGAAGCAGTTAGATACCTGTTGGCGTATGCTAACTGTCTATTTCTTGTTACACTTCAGTGCCATTCATTTATCTGTGTGGTTGTTATACAATGTGTGGCCAGTTAGATACCTGTTGGCGTATTCTAACTGTTTATACTCTTTTAATTGCATTTTTGTTAATGTTGAAGTACAGATTAGTTATTACATTTTGGCTTTAAGAAGATTAAAGCGTTCGTAAGATTTGCTGGTAATCTCTGCTTTAGAGTAATGCTACTATCATTACATTCGAACCATCCACATTTCTTTTTAATATATGCAATGTAGTGACCTGCATTGGTTGTGGCTCCTGCGTGGTAGATTATACCTATTGTTGTGAAGGTTTTCTTACCAAGTGACACTTGACCGTGTATGAATCCAGTCAGCTTGCAGTTGTTTTTGGTACCATCTGCATTGTAACGTACAAGCATTAGTATTATGTAGTTACTATGTGTTTGTATCAGTAAGGTGGAGCGATTATCTGAATTTCAGATAGTACACAATCTGCCATGGTTTGCATTTTGTAAAAGATGCTGAAATGGAATGGATTCACAATTAGGTATGGATACATACACAAATCGCTCATTAGGGATTTTTTCCTGTGTCACATTTTTGCAGAGAGTTCATGTATGTTTCCATATGTATGAAATGTGGAAGATTTCATTTATAGGTATGTTTTGTTTTCAAGTACTTGTAGTAAGTACATTAGAAATTCTTGTGGATCTTCTTGTGAGTTTATAGTGAACCTCACCATTCCATACACAGTAGTCCAATTCTTGTCTTATTCCGTGAACACTATACGTGTTGTCAGGATTGTTTGTTGCGTTTCTATGAAGGACTAACATTTGCAAACACAATTGGTCTGTACTGTGTAAGTAAATGTTGTTAACAATTGGTGGCAATTGAAATAGAATATTCATTGCTACATTTGCATAGCAACTTACATCAGTTACATTTGAAAATTTGAATGGACCAGATAGTTCTGTGTCCGAGTGATTTTTTTGGAGTTTGTGTTCCTTCTTTGAAGAAGTACCTGATTTACTTTCACTAATAGGTTCTTCTTTGGTTGTGGTAATTGATAAAGTATTAGCTTCTTTTACTCTCTTTGAAGGATTTGCAGTCAGATCATGTTGCATTTCTGTTTGAATTCGTTTTCTTTTACAACGTTTTCCTTTTTTTGGAACAGGATATGATTTTAGAAGGGGGGTGCACAGTGAACATAGTCTATTGTATTCTAAAATGCAAGGAATATCAGTGTTCACTTTACTTGCATCAAAGTTGATTAGAAATAGACCGTCAAGTGTACCTAAGCGTGATAGTGCTACGTAGCTCATGCCTTCTTTAAAGACTGTGTTTCCAATATCTATCAATGCTTTGTCTAGGGTAAGACCTTGGGATTTATGAATGGTGACCTCATATGCAAGAGTTAGAAAAAATTGTTCTCTACGTACATACATGTCTTTCAAGAGAAGGAATCGAGCTGTTGAGCGGCCTATCCTTTTTACTTCTGAAAGTTTGTCAAAGAGAATATTGATAAACTGAATGTTGTTGCCACGTGGGTATGTTTGAAAGCCAACAACTGTACCCAGTGCCCCATTAACTAGTCCTTGTTCCACATCAAGGTTACGTTTAAGCATTACTCTACAATTTAAGGATAATTTTAATATTGTTTACAACCCAGCTGTGTTGGAGATTGAATTTTCTAAGGTATCTAGGCTTGTTGTGGCTTTCTGACACATGGGTAGTGTCATACCATGTACGTCCAGTTTGTCTGTGGAGCAAATTTCAATTATTGGTTGCATTTATTTTTTTAACATTGTTTCATTGAATTTGGAACAGCTTGCAAGAGTTGACATTAAGGCCATACAATTGACATTTTTGTGCGCTAATTGTTCCATAACATCAGTAGCACATGCGTTATTGCCATAAAGCGCATGGATGTGCTGGGTTTTCAATATTGCTTGTGCTTCTTGAGATAGTACACCAACTCTAATACTTTTTAAAATGTTGGCGTACGTGAGGTCTGCAGATTGATGCATGTTTTCTGTCAATTCTCTGTATTGGAAATGTTGCCAAAGGTTGACATTTCCTATGCTGCCAACAGTTTTACTGCAGAGTTTGTGTCCTAAGGTTTCAAAAATAGGTTCACCTTTCACTGGTGTCAATTGTAGAAGATCTCCGAAAACAATAATGTGTTTTCCTGTAAAGAGTTCTTCGTAGTTTGTTTTAAGTACTTCTTGTAATCTGAGTTGAATCAAAGCCAACATTAGGTTGGAGATCATGCTCACTTCATCTATTAGTAGCATTTTCATTTGTTTTAATACTCTGCGTAGTTCCATTGCAGCTTCTGTATAAAGTTTGTAATAGTCTAATTTGTTTTGGTGTTCTACTGGAAGGAGTAGTAATCGGTGCAAAGTGACACCGCCTATGTTGTAGGCAGCTAAACCTGTGGGGGCAGTTACACCAGCTGACAGTTTGTTGTTTGTCAATTGTAGAAGGAACTTCCTGATGATTTTGTTTATGAATGTTTTGCGTGTACCAGCTTCACCACTGATGTACAGCAGTATAGGTTTGTAATTTTGGCAGGTACATTCTTTATTTTCGTGTTGTACACCATGTGCAATTTCTTTTGTTACTTCTTAAAAAATGGTGCGCTGGTCTTTCTTAAGTTTTGATTGTAGTACAGTTAAGTCTTCTGTATCTTCTTCATAGTGACACATGGGCCCTCATTACGACCCTGGCTGAGTGGGTTTACGCCAGCGGTATTCGCGGCGGACCCTTCCGCCCTACTACGAGTTCCCGTAGCGCCATGGAGCGGTTTCCGCCTGGTTTTTCCGGGCGGAGAAATCCATGGCGCTACAGGACCTTGTTGTTAATTACGCCACCGTATTTTACGGTGGCGTAATTAACGCCTTCCCCACTCCCATTATACCCTATGGGGCAAAAATGGGAATGGGGAAGGATAAAATGGGGAATGGGGATTTACCGCCACGCCAAGGTCGGAATGGGGCGGTAAATCCGCCAACCCCCATGGCGGTATCGGCAGCTTTCCGCCGTGCTCCATGGTGCATATTGCACCACGATCTCCGCCAGGGTCGTAATGAGGGCCATGGTGTTTTCTACTTCAGTCATAGCTAATTCTGCCTCATTTGATATTAGTGGCTGTCCCAGTGGTTCTTGGCTTCCTGTTAGAGAAGGTTGACTACTGTCGGGAGTGTCCTTATCTAGTTGGGCCTGGAGTTATTCTTCATGTTGCTGTTCATTGTGCAACATTGTTTTGTACTGCGTAAAGTTCCCATCAGTGATAGTGCTTTCATTTGCTTTGAAAGCGTCTTCATAGGGTTACATGTAATAATGTCACTACAAAAATCTCGCCATGCAAAATTATCGCCAAAAAATGGCCGTTTTTTGTGGCGACATTATTGCATGGAACATGCAGGGGACACCCCCGCAACCCCCAAATAATATCGCCATGACATTTTCCCGGCGATATTATTTAAGGCGACCATATATATGGGGATATTATTATTATTACCTGATACCCTTCATAGCAGTCATAGTTATCTATTATCTCTTCTTCTTTTCTCCATGGTTTAAAACGTTGTAGTAGGGACATGCAATATAGTTCTTTCTGTTGAGGAGTTTTTAATGACAATTTGACATGATTAATTAAGCTTCGTTTGGTAAGTTTCACTAAGCTGCCTTCACAATCTGTCACTCTATATCTACCTGTGCTTTCATCGGGTTTTATATTATTTTTGTATGCAAAGTTTTGGGCTATGTGGTATAGACACATGGTTTCCAAAGTTGTACTCCTGTTCGGGTAGTATGTGTCTAGAAAATAGTTTTTCAAAATGTCTTGGCTGTTGGGATCATTTTTGGCTATTGTTTCTATGTCCTCATATTATTTGAGAACTCTTTGTCTAGATTTAGCAGGACCAAGACTTAGCCATACTATATTTTCAGATTTTCCATACAAAACAGTACTGGTTAAACGATCTGCAGCTTCGTAGGTGCCACATTATCTATGATAGTGCATTTTTATGCCTAGCCTGTACAATTTCTGAGATAGTGTTTTGTCTAATGATAGGTCATTCCAGAGGTCATGAAGCTCTGTTTTTTCTGCTTTTGTTAAGTAGGCTGTAACATATTGTGCAACTGCAGTGGAATTGTCTGCACATCTATGTTGGCATTCCAAGAGGGCAATGATTGCATTGTAATCATTCATATATTTTGATTCTTCTGTTCTTTTTATGTAATACGTGTTCTTAGGTAATTTACCTTTAACAGTATGTCGAACTGAAGACATGAAGTTGTTCACTTCACCTGTTTCTGCAACTGGTCTAGGGAAACCAAAGCGGCATTTGGTGTAGTATTTCCCTTTGTTTTTTTATTCTTGACGACAATATTTGCCACATTTGTGTCTTTGAAATTGTACAATTTGTCCATGAAGGTCACTATGTGTCGTTTGTGAAGGGATTTCACAAGTGAAATGTGTTTGGATGAACTGCAAAATAGTGGCATCACTGTCCTGAACAAATGTAGGTGCACCTTTAATCCATAAAAGCATGTTGATATATGGTGCTCCTCTGGCTTGGAATTCTTTTCTCCAAAAGAAGTGTTGCACTTCTCCGAGGGGAATAACAGTTTTATTACAAATAAAGTGTAGCATAGCAATGAAACGATGGTGGAAATATCTTGAAACATTAACAGGATCTAGAGAGCAAAGTTCTCCAGGTGTTAGTATATCTATGTTGGTTTTGTTGTTGTTTGATATGCGTAGGAAATTATGTAAATCTTCCCATGCATATTCTGCACAACTTAATGTAACAAACCAAGTGGGTGGTCCAAGGTTTCTGATCATACAACGTACATCTCCGTGACGTCGGAACTAGTATTCTTTCATACCACGCATGTTTGCAAATGGATTAGTTATGCTTGATTGTAAAACGTCATCTTTTTCTTGCACTTTTTGTATTAATTGCATAGCTGACATATTTTGAAAGTGGGTTCCAGATTTCAATATGTGTGCAACTTCGTAACATAGGGTTGACAGTTCACTTTCAAAGAGTAGGTGGAATATGTATTCCACATTTTGTCTAAATTTGGGATCTTCAGAATACATTCGTAATGAGCGGTATTATGGTGCTGTTATCCGAGTGGGTTTATCATCGTATCTTCCTCCTTTTCCAGTAGGAAATAGCAGTGGAAAAGCAGATGCTTCTATACTTTATTCCCATATGCTCATTGGTGAACCTTTGGTTTGTCGCATTAAGTTTCTAGTGCATCATCCATGGTCTCATTAGATTGCAATGGATGAATTGTATAATGGTCCAAAAGAGTGGATACTGCAGCAGGATCCAGAAGTTCAAATTGACCAGTTTCAGATGACTCTTGAATTATTTCAGTTGTTTACCTTCAGCTTTCTTCAATATGTATTTCTTTGTAGTATTCATTATTGTCTTTCAGATATTGCAAGGCTTGTCTAACTTTATGTAAATCCACAAGTTGTTGCCAAATTATTTTGTCTTTTGTTGGTACACCATTTACTGGGACAATTAAAGAATGCTCTGTTGGACGTTGCACTCCTAGAGTGTGCACATTTTCTGTCAGATCTAATGGCAAATAAACTACTTTGCCACAAATGCCTTTCACCAATTCAGAGGGAGGTAATTTTGCTGTTTTTGGTTGAAGGCGAATTATTGCTTGAAATGTGTGTACTGTTTAAATTATGATGCTCTCATACAAATTGAGTTGTTGCAGGGGTTTTGGTAGTTGGAATAATTCCAAGTTATTTGTGATAGCACGTGAAGGAATTTGGTTGTTGTCAAGTTTTGTAGTGCAGTAGCTGCAACATATTAGGGGTTCACTTATTTCATATTTGTTTTCTGCTAAAAGGTAGAGAGCTAATTCAAACCATTTGGAATCTTCATTGTCTTCTATTTTGTATGTTATGTCTATAGTTTTTGTGTTCGTTTTGTAAAAAGTTCTGCGGCAACACACACACACATGGTTTGGTACTTCAGCGGATGTACTTTTAAATTTTTGTATTTCTTTTTTGTATGTGTGTAATAGAAGGTTGCCATGTGCAGAATTGTTGCTAGTCTATTCTTGATTCTGTTTGTATGCTTCTTAATTAAAATATGGTTCTGTGATCGTTGTGTGACTCCATTCACCGCCACAAATATTTAAGAAGTTATTTTTGTTGACATTCCATTTATTGAGAATTTTCTTTTGTAATTTAGTACTTAGTTTTGTTAGTGGTTTCATTCTGCTTAAAACTAAAATGAATAACTTCCTTTTGAGAAGGATTGCACTGTCTACGAGATCTTCTAGAATTAATTTTCTACGGTAGGTTTTAAGGGTTGTGGATGATTTCACTCCTCTTCTTATTAGATTCTGAAGGACTCGGTGGCGGAACATTTCTGCTAAAATACTTTTTTTACTATGGTTTCTTGCTAGTGTGTGAGGATTTGTAGGAACAGTGTTAGCAGTAGTGGTAGCTGAATTCTTGTTAAGCATTTTCTGTTTCGTGCCACATTTTGATAGAGGAGGCAAAGTTTCTGTAGTTGAAGCTTCTTTTGTTTTGCTAAATGACTGCATTAGCTGTTTTGTTTCAACGTTTTGTACAAACTCTGGTAGAGATGGATGCTTAATTTGGACACTTTTATTTTCATTTGCTCTATTTCTGCGTTCCTTTCTACGGACTTGCTTTTTTGTAGGCATTCTTTGGTGTCTGTTGAAAAAAAAAGAAGTTGTGGGTTGGTCTGTTTTCAATGTATGTGTGCTGTGTGCATGCGTGTATGAGTTTGTTGGGGAAGATGTTTGTGGTGGTGTGTGAATGTGCATTGGGCAGTTACGATGAGTTGGGAAGGCTATGTTTCTGTTTGTATGTTACTACACTGTGCTTCAGATGAGAGTAGAAAGTGAGCTAGTGGTGAGGAGAAGCATTAATAGTAAACATAATGGTATCAAATTTAAACAGGTATTTGTTTTGTAGTACTAACATTCTAAGGCTTGTGTATGTTATTTGTGTTCCAAAAAAACGGGGATTTGTGTGCCATTCTGCTTGTTTATCTTTGTTAAATAAATGGGGATTTGTGGGCAGAATGGTTCAGAAATCAATTTTTTTTTGGTGCGCACATTACATAAATGTCCCACACAGTGTCTTTGAGGAACAGTAAGAATATAAAGGTAGTATTGTACTTACTTGTTTTTGTGGAATTAGCAGGTTTCTTCGGATATGTTGTTTGCAGTGTAGATGCTGTTGATTTTTAGGAGAGTGGTCTTCACTGCAATTGTAAAAGGAAGAGGTAAGTAATGTTGTGTGTTTACAGCAGTGATGTTAATGTACACGTTAATTTTTATGCTTTCGTGGAAGTATTCCCTTTTGATATCTCAACACAGTGTATGCGTGCATTTCATTTGACTATGTGCAGCCTTTATATGTTATTTGCAGTATGTTAGTTCAACCTGCTTCGCAAATGAGTACAATTTTAAGTTCATGAAATTCCCTTGTTTTTGCAGCTGTATTGTAGATAGCAGAGAGGTTTGGAAGTGATGGGTCATTATAGTAGATAGGAAAAATGTGAATACTTTCATATTATAAGTAGGCATGCGAAAAATTGGGAGCACCTGAGAGGGAGATGTGACCACAGCAATCGGGAACGTTTATTTTTCTCATACGATCGCATTGGGAGTAGCATTAATTTAGGCGGAAGACAGTAAAAAATTGTGACATTTTTTAATGAAAAATCGAGTTTCGCGTGGACATCGGAAGGCTTGCTACATATGTATAGGTTATGCGGGAGATAGTAAGAAGTAGTGTTATTTTTCAATGAAAAATCGGGAGTCTCGCGTTTAAAGCGGGAGCGTTCGTATGTGTGATTTGGCTATGCAGATTTTGTGGCATTCATTTCTTTGCATTGAATCATACGAGTTGTACATGTACTCTGAATAAAATATGCATACCTGTACTTTGTTATCATGCATGTGGGTATGCATGGAGCTGTAAGTAGAAATCCTCTAGACTTGCACAGTAGTTTTTGTAGTAGGTGCTTTGCAATGATATGAGACTTGTATTCAGAGTGATCAACAGTACATTTGAAGTGCGGAACTCTGAAGATTGAGTTAGATGTAGAGGTCTTGGATGTGATTGGTGGATGGTTGTGTAACTGCTTAGCTGTGTCCAATGAGGGAATGGATTCGCGAGTGATGTGGAAAGGGTAGAAGGACTGGCTAAGATTAACGTGCCGCACGGACACCGCGCCTGTCCGCTGGTAGGGCGTGCCACATACAGGGTTTTACAGCAAATCCAGCATGGACAGGTGACTCTAGGGATCAGCCAATTAAATGTTGACATTGTTGATTTGTGTAGAAAGAGAGTGTGTATAGTGAAAATGGTATAGGTGGAGACAGTCAGGGTGTTGGTGCTCAGAGATATTTTTGTCAATGGTTTACAGCACTATTCTTAATGTAGGTATGTGGCAAACAATTTCGATGTAAGAGGAGTGGAGGTGGTGTGGAGCACTGCGACTGACTGCAATGTAGAGGCAATTCTCCAAGTTTGCAGAGATATGCGTAGGATGAACCTTCCCCGTGTGGTAGTTTTGCACTATGGTGTTTTCCATTTGGGCTATGTGAGTTCACCTACTTTGTTGGGAGATTTGGAACAGTTGGTTCAAGCAGTCATCAACATCTTTCCAACTGCAAAAGTAATTACTTCCTAGAGCAAAATGGGACAACAGTTATGTTATTTGTCCTGATCAAAGTATTGGTAGGCGTGCAATCAATCGCGGCATGCATGCTTTCATGCTAAAAGCTGGTATGTTTTTCTGTAGTCACGAGAACATTGTTTCCAGTAATGCGGCTTATTTTGAAGCAGATGGTGTTTCTTTATCTTTTTTGGGAAATGCCATGTTCTTTTGGAATGTAAGGCTTGCTTTGGAGCAGGTTATGTGATGATTGTAGGAGTAAAGTAAGAAGGAAAAAAAACAGAAAATACAAAATAACAGGTGTCTGTCAGGCATCTGCAAAAAAAAAAAAAGGCTCGTTTCAGAGCCCACCTTAAAGGGGAAATGGGGAACACTATTTAAATGTACAGTCATCACGCTTAGATCCTCTACATGTCCGCGGTCATGGCTGTAGTCTGGAGGTAGCACGTATTACATACGGGGATTCTGGGTTGGAGAGGCATGCAAATGAGAATGAGCGAAGCTAGGGATTGGTCAGTAAAGTTCAGTGGGTGTGTTGTGAACAGTGAGATTTAGTGAGAATGTCTTTTTCCTGAGAGAAGGATAGACACCTGTGGCTGTGTGTGCTCGAAAACAGATTATCTGGATTTTGGGAAATTCATGGATACATTGGTTGAAGGTGCATGCAGAACGTTGCGGCATATCTGCAGATCTTGGATTCCCTCATGTGGAAGTGCACTGGCATGGAGTGCGTGGAATTAAGTGGCTGGACTTGTAACCTCTCTGTGCCACATTACAGACAGAGCGTCATCCTGATATAATTATCATTCATTGTGGAGGAAACAGTTTAGGGCATGTGTCTGGAATTTCTTTGCAATTTGAAATTAAGGAAGGACTTGAGAAGGTCATGGACATGTTTCCAAATTGCCAAATAATTTTTTCTCGTATTGTGCAAAGACAAATGTGGCTCCGTTCTTCTTTATTTGGCCCACAAATGGAAAAAAGCTAGGCGCAATGTCAAAAAGGCTGTTTGTGCCTTTCTAAGAAATGTTGGCATGTCCTCTTTTCGCAATGAAAATATTATGTTTCATAGCACATTCATTTTTCACAGAGTTGGAGTCCATCTTACATATGCTGGCAATCAGATTTTTCTTCGAAATGTACAAAATGCATTGCAACCTTTTTTGGAATTATAGTCACCTATTTTGCCTTACATGTTGACGAATCCAAGTTTGTAGAAAGATGTACAAACTGCTCAAGGTCAAAGGCCATGGCTAGTGGCCTATTTATATGTTAGAATACATAGTGGGCACAACCAAAGATTGTTGCCAGTGGCCAGTATTGTGATAAAGTACATGGCTAGTGCCTAATCTGGTTGAAAGATTTATCCAGTGGTAAAGGCAAAAATCTATGGTTGGTAGCCTGTTAGTGCACATGGATGAAAGTTGTGACCACTGTCCATAACTGAAGGCCATGACTAGTGCCCATTCATGTGTTCAAATATATTTGGCCATGCACACTGGCCATGGCAGGGCCTGTGGTAGTGACCCTGTAGTTATGGTTACATTGCTCAGCCCATGGGAAGAGCACTTTCTGGGTGACTTATAACTTCGCCCTCCCTTGATGAATGATCACAAAACGTTGCAGGAAAAGTATATGGTCCTGTCAGATCGATCCTGTGAGGATTGGTGAGGTTTCGTTAAGGGATGGCAAAGTTATAGGGGGTGTCCCAAAGGTTTGCTCACACCTACAGCCCAAACTGCTGGACAGATTTTCACCAAATTTGTGGCTGGAGCAGTGGCTTGGTTCCGATGCGTTCTTTTGTACATTTGGTGTAAATCGTCCAGTATTCTTTTTTTAAATGACCAAAAAGTAGGTACAAAACAAAAATGGTGATATCTGGGTTCGGTCCATGGACTCACTTCCCTATTCGGTGCACGGGCGGACCTCCGATTTGCCCAGAGGGTGGCCTGATGTCCACGAACATCGGACACTGCCGCTGACTGGATGGTGAAAAGTGTGTGATGGGTCATATTTTTGAGTACCGCCCACCATGTTGGATTTGCAGACACCACCCGATGGCTGCTAACATCGCGGTAAAACCATATAAAAAAAACAACATTGCACCTGTCAAACTAATTAAACAATCTCTGGGGAGGGGAGGGGTGATGAGGATGGGAAGGGATATGGTGAGATATGGCCATAAAAAGCCCCAAAACATTCTTCTCCGATGTCTGTGAACAGTCCGGGTCAGTCCTGTGATGTTCACGGACATCGTGGACATCTATGCTTATTTGTGTATTACAGGGTTATAATTTTGGCGCTACTCAATGAAACTGCATGAAATTTTTGAATTTTTGCATTTCATTATAGACCTGACTCTGAATAGTTCTGCAAAGTGTGGTGCTGTTTTGTCAAGAGGGAACAAAATTAGAGGGGGGGTCCCAAAATATTTTAAAGGCTTATAAAGGTGGTGCCATTTGACAAATCTGCATATCAGTTTACAAAAGTAGTGTAGACCTAGATATGAATGTCTTTGCAAGGTTTGGTGGGAATTTGTCAAGAGGGGGCAAAATTAGAGGGGGTTCTCAACATTTTTAGATGGCTTATGTTTGTTGCCGTTCACAAATGTGGACAAAGGTTTTCAGAAATATTATAGAGCCAACATTGAATGCTTGTGCAAAGTCTGAATGGATTTTGTCAAGGGGGGGCTAAGTTATATGACATTCATATGTACATACATTTTGGCACTTTTGAAAACATAAGACATGGGCGATTGGCAGCAAACCCATGTAAGGAGCATTGGCAAGGACCTGAAAGCATGGTTTTGCAAATGTGTCCGTGTTTTACATTTTGAAATGTGTCATAATGTAGGGACAAAAAATAGTGATATTCCTTTTAGTGACTGAGGTATATAGCCTGTGGCCATGGGCAGTGGCCAAATTGCCTGGGTAAAGTTTTTCAAAAATTGAGATTGGCTTGAATGGGAAAAATCTGCTTGTGGGTACAGGTTGAAGTGCTGGATGGGATTGCAGCAAAATGCACAAGGAGGCTCAGCAAGAACGTGAAAGCATGGTTTTGCAAATATGTTGTATGTTTTATTTTTTTCAAAAGTGTAAAATGTAAGTACACATCACAATGATATAACATTGGTGTCAGTGATATAACAAAGGGCCTGGCCGTCAGCAAGAGGAAATGTGTACTGTAATTTTCTTATTGAGGCTTGCATCATGGCTTAAGTGGTAGGTTTGAATGGGAAAAAATATTCTGCTTGCGGTTATAGCCTGAAGTGGTGGACTAGATTACAACAAACTTGCAAGACAAGCATTAGCAAGGACATGTGGAAATGCATGTTTTTGAAAATATATCTTGTGTTTTATTTTTCAAAAGTGTAAGAATTTAAGTAGAAAAACTAGTGATAAACATTTGATGTGTGGGTAGTGAGCCAGGCCCTTGGCAAATGCAAATGTGTTATCTGATTTGCTTATTGGGGAATGCGGCATGGCCGAAGCCTATGCCCCATGTATTTGGAGACTGGCTATGGTTGCTAGCCTTAAGCACTGGCCATTGGTTACATTATTAGGGTATAGTGGACACCGAGCTAAGATGCAGTGTAGGTGCAGTGAATAATAGGTGTAGTTTGGTTTGGCTGGGGTCATGGTGGAGCCATATGCTGTAGGCAACTGAGCAATGATTTCCATCCCCAGCATGCGCTGCTGATAACGACAGACATAAGTATGTTTTGAAAAAAATATATTTCTTAAAGGAAGTTTATAGTTCTTTCATATATATGAAAAGAGGAGTTATTAATAACTTATATACAGTGACATAACAACATGACACATTTTGACTTATAAAAACCTATTCAATTGACAGAAAAAACATTGTTGAAGGGATGTTTCAGTCAAGATGCGTTCAACCCTTGGGACACCTCTGCTCCAGTAGTTACCCAGTGGTGTCCCGCCATGGCATTTCCCTCATGTGTTCACATGAGCACTTGCCCATTCATACTGCACCTTAAATTTATGCAGTTCTCTTACTGCACAATGCATGTGTGCATTTATAGGAGCATTGTGTACAATTTGTTTGTATAAGTAAGGGAAATGAAGATGCAAAAGATTTGTAGAAGATTGTTAAGAGGCATTTGGTGTGTGGACGCTTAGTATGGTCATAGGGTTATATGTATAGTTTTTGGAATTGATTGGTGGATGGATGTGTGACTGTTTGAAAGCAGACATTGAGGGAGTGTTACAAATATTAGATTACAAAGGGTAGAAGGCTTCCATGTGCAATGGTCTGAATGTGCCATCCAGGTCTTTTAATGATCCATGGCCTGGAAAGAGGACTATGGTGACCGTTGATAGTTATAAAGGTTCATTGATTACGGTCCTTATTGTATGCTAGAGAAAAATATTTGGGACACAAAATTGTTTCTGTCCTTTTATATTTTTCTTTGGTATATAATTGTCCATTAGCACCCTGGGCAGGGGGAGCCAGCTAATCAGGTGGATATGAATGCAGGCTTGAACAACGGGAATAAGCCCAAGTTCCAAGCTACAGGTTTGGCCGGCTCTCCCCGCCACCGTCTTCCCTTCCACCCTCTGTCCCATTTTTTCTTTTTATTTCACCCCCCTGCTTGCCTTATTTCAGCGGCAGCGGGTGCCACTGCTCCATTCGCTCCTTCTCTTTGCCTCCTGAAGTGCGCCATGGAAAGGGAAGAGGGGCTCCGTACTGAGCCCCACCTTACCCTTTCCAGGGCACCCATCTTGGAAAAGGATTTTCCTTCCTATGTTGGGATGCTTCGCTTGGGCCGATAACTTGGGCTGCCGGGCCATTATCCCCCATTCCAGCCCCTGGAACGGGCGATGAGCCCCATATTATTTTCATTAGCATAACACAACATGCTATTGGAAATGTTGGAGAATCTTATTGAGTCTATCTACTTCATTGAGAAATATAAAGTAGATGGAGTCTACAAGATAATTTTCTTTAGTTCTGTTTTTTAACTGTAAAAGGTGGTTCCTAAAGGAACTTTTTTTTTCTTTTTTTTTTGCAGGAGAGGTCAGAAAGTAAGGTGGGGAGGGATATGAGGGAAGAGGCACCAACCACTAATACGAAGGGCAGATGGACAGGAGAAGATGTTGCGCGTGTGTTACATCTAAGGTAGGGGGCAGTGTTTCTCAGGCTCCTTGATTACAGCTTCAAAAGCATTTTCAAATTGCTCCCCCCTGCAGAGTGGTGTGTTGCAGTATATACAGAGTACTGTTGTCTTCGAAAGATATGGATCAACAGCCTCTTTTATCGTTGCAAGGTAGCCGGTGGGATTTTGTGTCCCACGGAATTAGGCTGTGTGGATACAGTATTGGTTGAGGAAGTTGAGGTGGAGGAAAACAGGCTACTACTTGCTAAGAAAGGAACAACTTTCTGAGAGAATTGCAGTGGTTGGATTTGGTATGGCAGCACATGGAGGTGGCCCTGTTGGAGTAATGTCAAGGTAGTCCAAGACTGAGTGCATTTTACTTTGGTAGCATTAGCTTTTGGTAAATTCCGAACAGTGGTAAAGAACTGCCACACCCATGATTCTCTCTGGGTGCTAGAGGTAGGCACTTCCTCTACGTCATCTTCTTGGTCCTCTTCATTGTCTTTGAAAGTACTGCACTGTTCTAGATTGTTAATGGATAATGTGTAAGAATAGGTATAGGAGCTGTACAGGGTACATTGTAAGCTTGAAAGTTCCAAGATCAGCAGAAAATGCAGTAGAAAATTGTCCATGAAGCATGGACCTGTTTACGAAGTGCAGACGCATTCGCAGACACGTCATCATGCTGCGTACACTCGGTCATGTGACACTGACCGGAGGGTCCGCAATGACATCAGACGTTTGGGGACGTCAATTCACACAAAACAGTGGAAAAAGTTGCAAAAAGTGTATAGAAGTGTTCAAAATGATGCTAGAAGGTGGGGATTGGCAGAGTTTGAGATGAAACTTTGTAAATTGGAGAAAAAGTTTGCTATATTGGGCTAAATATGATATTAGTAAGGTGTAGGAAATTAGCGTGCACTGGTAAAAACCCATGAAATTCACTGAAAAAGCTTTGTTAAAGGGACATTATGGTTAATTTGCACTAATAAAAACCTATGAAATTCAATGAAAAAACGTTGTTAAAGGGATGTTGTGGTTACAAGTAAAACCGAAAAACCCTGGAAATTCACCAGTTTTGGTAAGATAAGCAACCATAAGTCGGGCCACCACCGTGCACTGCTAAGACTAACACCCAAGACATGAAAGATGACATCACCAATGTCATTCATGACATCACTGATGACATTTCATATTGTAAAAGTATATTTTGCATGAATACCGCCTGATAGTAAACATTGACCTAAGCACATTCACATCACACTATGGGCCTCATTACACGTTATGCGGTAAACCATGGTGCTATTAGCACCATGGTTGCCGCCGGTACCACCATGGAGAAAAGGGGAATTACCACCCTATTCCAAGGTTGGCGGGGCGGTAATTCCCCCTTTCTCCATGGCCCTTCCCCATTCCCATTTTTGCCCCATAGGGCTCAATGGGAATGGGGAAGGGGCTAATTACGGTACCGCAAATTGCGGTACCGTAATTAGCACCAAGGTCCCTTTGCGGGTCCCAACTTTAACGGCTGGTCTACATCAGCCGTTAAGGTCGGGTCCTGCCAAGGGACCTCGTAATAAGGCGGTAAGGGTTTACAGGTACCGGTGCCCTTACCAGTACCGGTAAACCCTTACCGCCTACCGTGTAATGAGGCCCTATAAATTGCATTGAATGAACAAGAAACAGGCTGACTACGCCGCCATTTTGAGTTATCCACCATTTTGATCGCCTCTTGCTTTCTGTCCCTTGTTTAGAATTTGTGTTTTTGGCTCCAGCAGAGCAAAATGAACTTTGTACTGTTTCCATGATGTCAACGTAGATAAGAATGTTAAAGCTGCTAAAGTGGATTGTTTGTCCTACACTGAGAAACCTTGGAGTTAAACAAAAGCCGTACTAATCAGTAATTTAGATACCATCTGTTCCAACAGTGCCTTCTCCGTTCAAACAGCAAAGTAAAATAACAAATAGTTGAACATGCTTTTCTGCAGAAATCTTTGTTTTCGCGCCTTGAAACTAAGCTGACTTTAAACTCAAGAACAAATGATAGACAAAGATATGCAAGCAAAATAAGGAATTTTACCTTTGTGTCCTATATTTGGAAAACAAGTGTTTAAAGGAAAACAACAAACTATTCAAAGATGTTTAAACATGACTTAGTTATGTGGATAGGCCTTGAACCCTAGGTAAATGTATTACACGAAGAGGGGCTGGACGACATGTCTGGGATTGTGGAAAATATGTATAACTGTATGTGTATTTGAAATGTCCAGCACTCTCTCATCTCAAAGTGTCTGCTTGCACACATTGCGGGGTGTTGAGAGCCAGACAGCTGCCTGTTAATAAATGTACATGGTACCTTTGGACTTGTGACTGACAAATTTCTATTATGTGGTATTAAGCCTCGATATTCTTTAATCTTTCAGCTGGCACCCGAATATGGACACGAAAGATCAATGCCACATAGCTAGTCAAAGACGAGGCTACCAGACTGGGATCGGAGAGTGAAAGGGCAGTGTGCAAAGAGAGACGAGATTCCTCCGCAGTACTACACGCCCGATCCCTGGACGGTGAGCAGCGTTTAGTAGGGCATCATGATGAGGGTCTCCGTATCGAGGCCTGTTTGGCAAAAACGCCATCCATGACTATTTGATGTCCAATCGGACCCTTTTATTGATTTGAAATCAGGTGAGTCATACCCCGATTCCTAAAAATCCTAATATTTGTTGCAAGTGTTGTCTCTACAGAAACAAACGTAGCCAGGTAAGATCCCGACTTAACTATGCCTGAGAAATTATCATCCTGTTTCAGGGTATTATTCCGCAGGGAAAGACAATCTTTGAAACAAGGCCAGCCGGCGCCACCTGAGGGGTCGCCAGATTATTTAATGTATTGTAAGTATGGCATGGGATCTATTGTATTTATTGAAATTTGGCACAGACAGACCAGATATGTTTCCGAACTTCAGTGGCCTGCTTATGGTAGTTTTTAAATTGCCCTACTAGAGTATTTAGAATCTGTATTGTTGAGAAAAAAAGGCTAGGCTTGCAGCATTTGATGCAGTTAGAGATTGGAGGATGGAAGCTATGCAGCAACTCAAAAGAAGAGAAAAGCATGCACGTAAACACATGACGAATGCTGAGAAAGCTTTATTGCATGATCAGCAGAAACAATCAGAATCTATCAGAGGTATGGATAGGGCTTTCCAACTAGATGTGCAAAAGATATATCCCTCTCAGGATTTTCACATAAGATGAGTTAATTAATAAATTATTGAATGAGCGTAGGACTGTTTCAACTGCACCACCTCCTTATGTGCCTCCCCCAGTTGTTGTTCCTCCTCTTCCCGTTGTTGTTCCTCTTCTTCCTGTTGTTGTTCCTTCTCCTGCACCTACACCCATGCCAACAGTTGCCTTCCCCACAAGTCGATCTGCTCCGCCAGCGGTATTGCCTCCACTACCTATTGCACAAGATTTCTATGAACTCTCCTTGCCAGGTGGTTCTGCTCCCCCTGTAGGGGTTGAAGGGGCGGGAGCTGATCCAAGAATAGTGACTTGTGGAACGGTACCTAAAGATGGAAACAGGGAATTGTATAGATGGGCTGAGT